>NW_015386534.1:819453-858149 GCF_001527695.2 Protobothrops mucrosquamatus
GTGTCAGCCATGAATCCAGGAGGACACCCAGATTGCGCACCCTATCCGAGGGGGCCAAAGTTTCGCCCCCTATAGTCAGCGATGGAATCAGCTGACTATGCCGAGGCGCCGGTAGCCACAGCCACTCGGTCTTGGAAGGGTTGAGCCTGAGTCTGTTCCTCCCCATCCAGACCCTCACGGCCTCCAGACACCGGGTCATGTTTAAGTGATTGTCCACTAGGACTCCAAGATCCCTCTCGCAGTTATTATTATGAGCAAGTTACCTCCTATACCCGTGGTGGCGAACCTATGGCACGCGTGCCACAGGCGGCACACAGATACTGATTTTGAACTGAACACTTTATAGTTGAATAGTTGCCTTATTTTTTTTAACTTTGTTGCTTCTTCCTCACTTTTCCTTTCCTTTCCTTTTCCTTTCCTTTTGTCTGATGAAGAGATTGAAACAATTTTGTTCAATGTTGGATTTATTTTTTATAATAGAACATGATAGCTTTTTGTTGATAATGTATAATGTCTTTGTTAACTCTGTTTCAAGGTCAAACAAGATTAGTAACTTAGCAATAGTAAACAACTGACAGTACCCTATACATCACTACAAAATATATCTATAGATGCTTCTTTATTGCTTGGTTTTAAAAACCAGGATTGAATTTGGTAGCCAGTATCAGCACACAATAATGACTAATTACACCATTTACTTGAAAAATATTATGTTTTAATTAAAGCAGATTTTATTTGCTCAGCCTATAATTATGTCACATGTAAATAAGCTTAAGCTGTATTTTAATTGGTGTAAATATATTGTTGTTTGAGTTTCAAATTTAATCTATTATTTATTATATGAACCTGACTAAAAAAACTTTGCTTTTTCTACTTTTTATTAAAATGCAAAATAATTCAAATAGCTTGCAATGTATATTTCCTGGCATAAAAATAAGAAAAAATAGAATTGGATTAGTAGTTAGGTATCAGTTTGATTATTTTTTTTCAAATCTCATGCAAAAATGTCAGATCTTTCATGAACAAGAGTTTTCTTTCACCAACACTAACTTTGTCCCACTATGGATAACACTCATGTGATTCAATAATCTTTATATATGAAAGGGATGCATAAGCACATATGCTCCTAAAATGCATTTAAATCTGTATACATAAATTTGTATATTTAAGCATATCTTCTTTTATCTATTTTGTATTAGTGCATTTCTTCATTTTTGCTGATACCTATCCTTTCTCCCTCTCTTCTCTCTCTTTAGAAGTGTATAAATTATCCTAAAAGTAACTAAACATTTTCTCCTAGATTTTTGTATTTTCTCAGTATTCAGCACTTGTTGGTAAAGCAGAATTAAAGGCCTTTGTTAAAAGACTGTATTAGCTTTGTTCTAATCTCAAAAGCATACAAGCGGTGATGTTGGCAGATTACAGAAACTACTGTTTTATGTTTTAATTCATTCTATAGGGTTGTGGAGTTTGTATGATTGGAAGCGTTCAAGTCATTTCTGCCTCTGCCATATCATACACCCTATATTAGAATAATGTTGTGACGTTGATAAAAATGGAACCAGATATAGAAAAGAAAATTAAACCACTTCTACATTTGTTATACTAATCTCAGGACACATTTCTGATCTTTTAGGATTGTTAAATATTTTTTAGGAATTATTATTTATTTGTAATTTATCAGCTACTGGAGGAAGGGGAAGAAAATAGGAGATCACATTCTTTGAAAATGTTACTATTTTCTTATGAATGCTATCATTTTCATATAATAAGAAAATTGGACAAGCCTACAAAAATCTCACCTTCTCCATGAAACCTATTTACATGAACTCTGGCAGGTATAATCCCTTCAAAAAGTCAAGTTTGTTGTGTAAATTTCATCAGATTATATTAAGAGGAAAACCATTACATCCTTTGTAATAACAGTATTTAAGAGCATCCTACCTAGATAACCTTCAATCTAAATGCCCCTATTTAATATATATCCTGTGGTCTTATCCCTTATCATTTTATATGTTAATATCACAAAGATTTGGACTCCCAAAAAGAGATTGACAAACAGTCTCTGGGGCTAAAGTATGAGTCTTAGATGAAGCAGGCTATTTTTTGAATAGTCTAAAAAAGTTCCTTCATTTTGATATTACAGTAATGATACTGATTTTATCTTGATTTCATTGCTTTAATTATGCTGTATTTTACTATTTGATTTAAATTGTTGAAATCTACCTTATGTTTTATATGGAAAAATGGAATATATAAAAAAATTACAAATATATTACACCATTAAATGTTAACATTCTACAAACATGAAATTTTGATTGTCAAACTGCATAACAGATTAAATTTTAAATTCAAATAACATTGAATGTTAACTCTATTCAAAAGCATGAAATTCTGATTGTCAAAATGCATATAACAAAGAAATTTGATGAGAATTAGTGATTTAAGAATATGAGAAACATGATTGGTTAGAATGCAGTATTGCAGGCTAACTCTGCCTACAGCTAGGAGTTCAGTCCCTACCGGCTCAAGGTTGACTCAGTCTTCCATCTTTCAGAAGTCAGTAAATGAGGACCTAGATTGTTGAGAGCAATATGCTGATTCTGTAAACCACTTAGAGAGGGCTGTAAAGAACTGTGCAGTGATATATAAGTCTAACTGCTAGTGTTATAGCACTATTTATATTTATAACTTTTTTCTTTCTAGAAAAATAGACATACACTATTACAGATTAACAAATTCTGTACCAAAATAGATTTAATAATAATAATAAAGTTGGAAGGTACCTTGGAGGTCATCTAGTCCAACCCCACGCTCAGGCAGGAAACCATATACCATTTCAGACAAATGGCTGTCCAGTCTCTTCTTAAAAACTTCCAGAGTTGGAGCAGTCACCGCTTTTGGAGGCAGATTGTTCCACTGGTTAATTGTTCTAACTGCTAACTGTTGATATGTTGACAGCTATAAAATTGCTTGTTTTAGAAAATACCTGAGAAAAATGGACTTTATTGCTGGGATAAGATGTGAAGCAAACTGAGACCTGGGCAAGGAAGCAAGTAGGCCAGCAGTAATGTAAACCAAAACCAAACAATAGAAGCTTACACATTCCTGTAGGAGAAATAAAAATAGAAGACTTAGCCCAGGATCAGCAGGCTGGCTGCTGGCTGGCTTTCTTATTTATCTGTTTATTTATTTAAACATTTGTATGCTGTCTTCTCTCATTTTGGGGCTCTAGGAGCTTACAAGCATGGTATAAGCTTACAAACATAGGCAGCATAGAAATTTAATAAATAAATAAAATAAATGAATGAATGGTATACCCTAACATCTAAGTGATAAATCATTAAAACCTAATTAAGAATTTCTAAGCACTAAAAGGTCAAGGGGAAAAAAGAGCTGCTCCTCAAATCAAATGATAATTAAGAAACAATAACTCAGCTCTAATTTCAAGCTGTTTTCAAACTTTATGTTATTCCATATAAAAAGCAGAATTACCTGCTTATACTAAGTTTATCAATACTGGAAAAAGTATGATTGTGTAGACTGGTAAAACCATACTGTAGCTAGAGAACAACTTGCTTGGTTCCTACACTATTGACATAAAACACTAGAGATTGCTGGAACTGGCATTGGTAGCAAAAGCAAGTCATCAAATTCGGGTATGTGAGCAATTAAATAATATTTTCATTCTTTTTAAAAAAGGTGTTGTATAGACAGTACCTTTGGCACATCATGGACTAACTATAGTAGACCTGGGCACTGTAAATCATAGAATCTTAAAATTTTCTACTACAGAAAAAACTAAATAGAAAAGGTGTATACTAGCTTTACTTTTTTTTCTCTACAAAAAGATTCATCTGAATTTTTTATTTTAAAAAAGTGTGTATACTACTACAATCAGAAGACTCTTACTGGAGCACAATACAATTTTAAAAATAAAATCACTTTCATAATAAAAGTATTAAAACATCTGCGATATAAAATGTCTGAAGTTTCATAAGGTCCATTCAACATGTGTGAAAAGAGAGCATGAGGATAATGATGTTAATGAAGAGACAATATTTATGAGAGACAATCTTAAAACACTGACGTTACAGCAGCCACTCAAACTCATTCCAATACAAAGACTTCATGGGTTTCTCCAATTCAAATGAGACCTGCCACAAGGCACAGTATGTGTGTGTGCATTTTCCACTCTTCTGGATTATCATGTTATGCAGATGGTATCTGAACTACTAAAAGAAATATAATAAAGTTAACATGACCTTGAAAAGTACAGCTTTCTAAGGACAAGATTGTAACCTAAAGCTATCTAAGTAAAGGTTGGGATGGCATCTGTTCTGAATTGCACAGAAAGCATTTTCATTTTGGATCTTTGCATTATTTTATTTAATTCTTTCCATGGTTCAAGAGGGGAACAGCCCTTAAAGCTTCCTGAATATTGCATCTTATTTTGCTATATAATTGACAAATAACATTACTAGATCTCTAAATTTACATTGATACCATATCTAAAGCAAACTGTTATATCTTCCTCTGTCTTCTTAAGAATGAACAATATTTATCATATACATTAAGGTTTGTACATTAATTGTACTCTAAACATATCTCACTTCTACAGATTAAAGAAGTCAGACAGATGCTGTTATGATCAACCCATTTTTCCTCTTTTGAAAACATTCTTTACAACATAATTCATATTACCTATCATTTTCTGTCAGTATTTGCACATCTTAAAATACAATTTATCATTTTAAATAAATTTTCTATAAAGATATACATACATATTTATTCACTTGTGATGAATTATCATCTTCCCATCATGCTAAAATTACAGCTTAATTGTGAGACTAGAAAACAGAATGAAAAATCCCTTCTAACCTTGGTGAACGCAAATACTAACATTAGAGTCTGCCTCACTCTAGAAAAATGCCAACATATAACTGAGGCCCATGATAATTGCATTGTATTGTATGAACAGCTCACTACTGATTTGGAACTTTTTCATAAATTATTTCAAAGGAAAGAAAGTTCACACCTTTCCTGACTATGCCACAAACACCAGCCATGGTTCAGCCAGGAATGCAAACAATTTAACAATGATGTTTTGGAAGCTTACAAATTGTACAGGAAATTCTAATTATCTAAATATTTTATATGTTATTATTTAATACTCTATTAGATTTCATTCAGCAATAAAACTTTGCACTTGCTTAATTATTTGTAATTCTGCTTCCTACATTCTTTGAATGGAATCCGGTATTTCTGTTCTTTTCTTACTTTTTCTCCTTTTTTGTTTGTAAATTGCTCACCTATCATTATTCATCCCTTTCTCTGCCCCCCTCCTGTAATATTGTTGCTGAATTGTATCTCCATCTGATTGTTGACCATAATAAAAGTTTTGATTGATTGATTGATTTGCAAGTTTCTTGTCATTTATGTATAACTTGCAAACAACTCTCTATTTTCCCTGCCAAACAGAACTGTGCTGGTTTTCAATATGTTAATGTCAGATCCATATTCCACATTAGATCATACTCTCTATTAATATTTGTTGTAAGTCCTTTGTGTTCTCAGCCACTAATATGTGTCATGTATATAAAATACAGGCTTTTCACATATCCAAGTAGCACACCTCTAATGCCACCATAAACATTTCATATTCATTTATACAGAATGACATTGAACAAGCAAGAAAAAAATCATACTTTCCTATTTTTGTATCTGCTCAGTGTTGAACCATTTTTACCTCACTTTTATTACTTTATAAGTAACTCAAGGTGACAAATATATATAATACACATTCTTACTCGTGTTTTCCCCACACAACAACCCTGTGAAATGGCTTAGGAGGAGAGAGAGAGACTGGTCCAAAGTCACCTAGCCAGCTTTCATGTTTTAGGTGGGACTAGAAGTCACATTCTCCTAGTTTGTAGGCCAGCAAGACCAAACTGGCTCTTTGACACATTTGCTAAGAACTTCATCTACTCTCATACATGGTTATTTTCCATCTCATATAACTCTATTAATTCAGCAACCAACGTTAATCTCCATATTCATCTACAACTTTGTATAATTCAAGTCTATTTACTTTATCATATATTAAAAATGACAAGTCAGTCTTCACATATATCAACCAATTGCACAGCCACTCAAGAAGCAAGCCACATGTACAGTATATTAACATTTATCCAGGTATAGCAGCTGCCCCTAAACCTTCATTTTTAGCCTTTTCAAGACATTTATGATTTTTTTCTTAGACATTATTTTTATAGCATCTGTTTCAATTCTACCTTTCAATATAACCTCCATATTTCTCAGGAAAATCTCTAAGCTACTCTTCTCAGCATTTTCTCACATATACCGTAATTTCTTTACTCTTATTTCGAATTCCTGTTCTGTGCTGCCATTTACCCGCATACTGAAAGTTGCTTTCTGATATAACAGTATTTATTACAGTTATAAATTCTTAAACATAAAACATAAACCTGTGGCAAACTGCAAATGTTCTACTTACAGAATCAAACCACAAAAGCTTGCTTTTCAGATAATCCAGATAGACAAAACAATAATTTGGAAATGCTCTAAGAGGTTGCAGAGACAGCCTGATATTTTAGGACATATTCAGGCCTCAGGCCTTGGCTAGATTAGGTTTTAGATTAGCTGATTCAACCCACATTTCTATCTCTGGTTGCACTACCTTTAGCAAGTTGCTGTTGCACAGTTTGAGGCTCAGCCTCAGCAGGATCTCAGTTTCTGAATCTAAAGATTTAAATTGAATCCCAAGAATTCCATTCATTCTGTTTATTTTGTGCTGTTCAATCACTTCAAAAACATTTTTTTAAAAAATTCCATCAAAATCACTCAGCATTGTATCTGACTCTTTTAACTATAATCTGTGGGTATTTATGACCACATTTTTGTACTACATTCTTTTTCTCTTGATATACATTATAGACTACTCTATTTGCATCTTAATTTTTGCAACAATAAATGCATCTTTTCTTATCCACAGCTACTTCATCATTCCATCAAATATCTTTATTCATAGTTTCCTATGAATAGTTAACTCCTCACACTTCCATTGTACTGTATAGCCTAATTCTTTAGGTCTTTGCTTATATCCGCCTTCCATTCAGTCTATTAGAAAATTAATCTATCTTGTAATATCTTTTCATGCAGAACCAATAGGTTTTATTCCTTTAATCATTCTGCTTTTACCTAATTCTTTATTACTTTCTTCACATCCACTTTCTATTTATTTTGTTGGGAGATTAATGTATCTAACAATTCTTTTTTAGACAGGACTCATATTTTCTCTACCAGCAATCATTTTACTTTCATTCTTTTTTCACTTGTTTCCTATTCTTTCATGTCAGTTTTTTCCTCCGTGATCCACAACTGAAAATACCCAATAATGGTTTGTTCCATGTTCAGAACTTCCTATGTTCAGAACCCTTGTAACTTTCACTAAATAATCAAATTAGTCATGTTTTCAGTTATTTATTCCTTTGTCCCCTGCTCCCCTTTGGATTCCACTGCAGATTCATTTGTTTCACTACTCATGCAATCCCAGTTTAAAAATCTGGCTGTTCCTCCACATTTTGATTTATGATGGTTGGATGGGCTTCTTTGAACTAGAAAAGGATATGTAAAAGTGGTCTTGGTTTAATGGCTGCTTGGGTTTTATTATTAAATTGCTTATTTTTTAACCTTATCTAGTCTCCTACAGTTATTTGGAGCTGGATGACCTAGAAAGATGAAAATACATTTGTTTAAATGTTTATTTGAAACAAACAGACCTTTTCCTAAGGAGATATTCCACAATATTCACCATTCTGATTCATTTTTGGTCTCTGAATGGCCAGTCATTTTTTTCTGTAATCTCTTTTTCATTTCCACATATACATTTGTGTCATCTAACAGAAACAGGATTCTGACAGCACACCCAATTTTTTAAAAATAATAAGCATTACAGTATCTGTATCTGAATGGAATTCATCTATTTCTAAGTGTCATAAAATAGCAATTTTCTCTTAGAAAACTTGTGATTGGTTGTCCCTTCTTCATAGATGGAGTAAAGTTCAAGCACATATAATATGTACCTATAATTTTGGCATATAATATGATGCCTTTAATAGTCATACAAAATATTCATGAACATGAGCAACTAAAATGAATCACTTGAAAAAAAAATCCAGAACAATTACATATCCCTTAGCCAATATTAGAAAATTGTCTTATTATTCGTATTATTCTTAATAACAGCTTGTTCTTCGTGACAATTTGTTTTTCATTCAGTGGTTGAGATGCAACCAAGTAATTGCTGGATTATATATTGAATTAATATTGAATTAAATGAGCCAATATTTTAAGCTGTCCAGGACAACAACTGATATCTGAAACTCTAATAAAGGCTAATCTAGCCAACCTACCTACCTTTATCTCTGCTTCATTTTAAAACAATTAAACAAGATCAGTTAAGCAATACATGAATTAAATTTGCTTCCAGTGGCAAATACTGGGGGAAAGGGATGGATCATGCTAGCAAGATATAAGAGGAAAGAATTGGGTATGTCACATAGCTTCAGCTGCAATGGAGAAAGCTGTTCTCTAACCAGTACTGAAATAAGAATCAACTTCCATCTAATCACTTTTTCTGTATAGACCTGGAAGCAGGACATACCTTTTCTCTGAAAACTGCAAATCAGATTATGTGATATTGGTCATTCAATTTTATTTATACAATACTAGGTTAGGTTAGGTTAGGTTAGGTTAGGTTAGGTTAGGTTAGGTTAGGTTAGGTTAGGTTAGGTTCGGACAAGCATTCCAAAACTTTTCACTTCATCATCCTTTCATAAAGCTGCAAATTCACTGATCCCAAAAATATATTATATGAAAATAATATTAAAAAATACTCTCACATGTACTAATAAAATCAACTCTTTCAATAGTCCTATCAACCCTTGACGGTTAGTAGCAACACTTTGGATAACGCTGATCTAGGAGCATATGATTGGTTTGAAATCACTTAGTGAGTTTCCTTGGTAAAGTATGGACTTAAATTTGGATCTCCCTAGTCCTACTGTAATACCCTAAACATGATAGAGTACCAATTCAGGATCAGTCTCCTGGTATTTCTTGTTTTCGCAAAAGCATGACATCAATGCTCACCATGGTAACTTTTAGTATATATGGCCTATACATATCTTTATAAGAAAGAGAGAAGAAATATTAGTATTCTGTATTTCTTTCAAATGTTTATTTAGAAAAGCAATCACCTTGAGGAGAAATTTGAGAGTAGCAAGTCATTTGCAGAGGTCATGCTGCAGGAACAATAAAACAAGACTGCTTCTAGATAACCTCTATTGTGAACTAGTAAAACATCTGGGTACCTTGCTCATTCGGGTGAGGCATCAGAATACAGAGATTTTACACCCAATGGTAAAGATATTAACAAGTAGTTTAATAAAATCCCAAGGACTGTGACAGCCAAAGGATGATGAAGGAGAAAGAAGCATAGCAAACTCTCTTTGATACTTCTGTCAAATGTCTTATTATGAAAAAGCACAGTGTTGTATCTGAAGGGAAAAAAACATTTTTATTTTTTTAGTCAATCTGTCAGCCTTATTGTGATGCCCAATTAGTCCATTCAAAGCAATTATGATAGGCAAAGCTGACCTTTGCACTATACATCATGACATGATGTACAAGTCATAAGAGATTGTTATGTGGTTGGGAGAAATACAAATACTTGGATCTGGTAAAGGTTCCATGTTAGAATTCAGGACATTTGATACTTACGGCCTATATTGATTTGTAGGCTTAATGTAAATGACTTCAAAGTCATCCTGTATGAGTTGTATGGTTCATAGCACTTATCCTGATTTTTACAGTGTATGCTTGTTTTACATTCTGTTCACTGCAGTTCAAATAGTGAAGATATCAAAATATAGAAGTAATGAGAGATTCAGTTTATCAGCCAGTTTATCACAGAATCTGATGCTTTGGGGATGAGAAGGAATAACTGGTCACTCCATCAGCTTCTGTATCCAAGGGAGGACTTGTCTTAGTGCCTTAAGCCACACACACACACACATACATACACACTGTATACCATCTTCATTACTTCAATCATTCCTTCCCCATGGTAAAAATATTTTTTTACTAAAGCCATTTTGTTTTGGCTGGAAATATGGGTTGTGCATATTGGTGTTTTAGAAAATAACAACACAAAACTTCAGTCCATAAAGGAGAAAATCCATGAGATTCTTTTAGATTCAGACCTTTGTAACTAGTGTAGCCTCTGCTAACATTTGATCCTTTGTGCTTTTCTATAATTATCTGTTTGCCCACCTACTTTATTTTGCCTACAGCAATCTATCTGTTCATCCATGTCCCATCATCCTATGTAATTTTAAAATTTCTAAACAGTTACTTAAATAGTTACTTAAAATATTAAAAATGTTGAATAAAAACCATAAACTACATTATTAAGAAGTCCAGGAAGAATAAAAATATATAAAAGCTACCATCTCAGTATAACACAGAACTTAAAATATTTTTGTTTAGAAACTGACTATAAAAATACCTGGGAGAAGAAAAATGTCTTAGCCAGGCACAAAGAGACATCAATATGTACATTAGTCATGCCTCCATAAGAAGGACCTGTCAGAAGCAGAGTGTTGTTTTTTTTCCAAAAAAAATTAAGGAGCAAATGGTTTATTGAAGCTCTGGCAACTACAGTGTATTTTTAGAAGGCTGCATGATGACTTATGGTAACATAAGGTACAGCTTTTTTTTCTGCTTGAAAGCTTAATGGTTGTATTTGAAGATCTTTCAAACTACTGTATATGCTTCTGTCGGTTTTCTAAGTCATGGCAGATTTTAAAAGTCAGTAGATAAGTTCAAATTACAAAATCCACACATATCTAGGTGAGACTGCAGACATATTTCCTTGAGACATTTTGCCCTTGGGATTCAAGTGTTAATTTATGATTGATATGCACTGTGTGCCTTATTTATTTTTTCTTTCCCTCCTATTCATGCATACATTATCTCAGTTCATAAGACAATAGAAAAACCTTTTACATCAACATAAACGGCAGTGCAGATTATGGTAATGGATTCTACATTGCTTTTAAAATATCAGATATGTTGGTTTTATTTCCCATTCCTCTCCAGGATTATTATCTTTAGTGTTTTGGGGGCACTACGCCAGACAACCCGATGCATGACTTGGGGATTTTCCTAGACTTGCAACATCTGCTTGAAGAGCAGGTTGTGGCACAAGTTCATGTGATGCTCCAATTGCACCCTTTTCTGAATCATGAGACCCTGTGCTCAGTCACTCACACCCTGCCCATCTCCCACTTGGATTACTGCAACACTCTAGATGGGACTACCCTTGAATAGTATTTGGAAGCCACAATTAATCCAAAACACAATGTCATGGACAATATGTAGAGACTCTCAATCATCCAGGTCATGGTTGTCCCAGAGGTGCTTTTTCCAAAAGGCAACTATACTTTCTTGTTTTTTTTTCCTTTTAAAATGTTTCACTTCTCAACGCTTCTTCAATTCTAACAGTTAGAATAGTTAGAACTGAAGAAGGTTCTTGAATGAGAAATGAAATGTTTTTAATGAAAGAAACCAAGAAGTTCAGTTGTCTTTAGGAAAAAGTACCTTTGAGGCAATGGCATGAGCAGTTTTGGAGACTCCTCAGAGGTATAACACCACTGTTGTGTGAGCTGCACTGACTTTTGATCTGTTTCTGAGTGCAATTCAAGATGGTTAGTTATTATCTTTAAAGCCCTTTGTGGCATGGGTCCAGGATATCTGTGGAAACATCTTTTCCCAATGGGATTGGCTTGCCCCACTCATGCTGGCATAAGGGACCTACTGTGTATTCCATCAGACAAGGAATTTTGGCTGGTGGGATCCAGGGGATGAGTCTTTTCGACCACAGCTCCTGTCTTTTAGAATATCTTATAGCTATAAATTTTGTAAATGAATAATTAAATAAAATAAATAAATAAAATAATCTGCCCGTTCTCTTTTAGCCTTCATGAAAAGCCTTAATACCTGGCTATGCTGGTGGCATGGGGCTCTGAAGGAGAAACTATTGGGTGGAAGTGGTTTCTGCCCTCACAGGGAAGGCACCCTGATCTCTCCAAACCTTTCTATTTTAGTTTGTTTTATTTTTTGTAATTTTAATCTGTTTTCATATTTATAATTGTTGGATGTTTGTGTGTTTTATCTTGCTCTGCCACTCAGAATCACCTGCACCACGAGATGGGTGGCAAATAAAGTTAATAAATAGCAAGATAGCTAGCTAGAGAGAGAGAAACAGAGAGAAACAGAGTGAGTACCTTGTTATAGAGGAGCATGTCATAAGTCCTATGCCCAATTTTGTTCTCTTAATAATTTTAAGGTGAATGATAGTATTTTAAGAGTGAAGCAGTTCTTTCTAACCAGTCCCAATTTTATAGTGCTGCTTTTTCAATCCTTTTTTTTCATGTTACTAATGTAGGTTGAAATTTTGTTTAAGTTTAGTTGAAATACAGATAGTCCTCGACTTACAACAGTTCATTTAGTAACTGTTTAAAGTTACAATGGCACATCCTCATGGTCACACAAGCAAAATTCAGATGCTTGGTAACTGGTTCATATTTATGATGGTTGCAGTGTCCTGTGGTCATGTGATCAGGTTTTCCGACCTTCTGACAAGCAAAGTCAATGGGGAAACCAGATTCACTTAATAACTATGTTATTAACTTAACAACTGCAGTGATTCACTTAACAAGAAAGGTCGTAAAATGGGGCAAAACTCACTTAATAATCTTTCACTTAGCACTATTTTGGGCTCAATTTTGGTCATAACTCGAGGACTACCTGTAAAAGGAAAGAACAGTCACATATGAGGAACTTGTTTCTATCCTACAGTTGATTGTATGATTTACAGCACCTAAAATATGCAGAAATGTCCTCCTCCTCCCCACCTTTTGATCCAGTTTTATACTTAAATGCAAACATTGTCATGCATCTGGACCTGATATGTACAATAATTCTGTTGCCAGTTGATAAATTTATACAGATAAACAACTTACAGTACTGAGTAGCTCCATGCATAGTGTATTAAGTTAGACTTGCTATTGATACCAACGAATAAAAAAAAAAACACCACAGACTTAAATGACATTGTTGCAAAAGTACATTATCTATCCAGAATATATCTTTGTTAGCATGTGATACTTGTTTTAATCTTCCAGCTGTATATGTTTCACCTGCTTTCAAGTGTAACTTATTTTTATAGGCTGCAGTCAAACCTGGGCCCCTTATCTTGTTACTGTGAACTCACTGGAGAGCAGTATTGCTATCTTCTTTTAAATCTCTTCGGCTGGAATATGGGATGGTTTGAAAGTGTATTATTAGATTCTTCAGATTGGTTCTCTAAATGTGCCCCAATATCAGGAGTGATTTTCCATCCTTTAACTTGAATGCCAATTATTGCTAGAAAAATTAAAATGGAATAGACAATCAGGATTCCCAGTTTCTGTTTCTTTTTACATTGATGATTAGTGAACCAGGAAAATAAAATGAGAGAGGTAAAGGGAAGATACATATGTCTCTGTTCTTCTTTCCTAGACACCATTGTTGTTGTTTAACCATCACTTGTCAGAAAAAGAAAAAGAAGAATATTTGGAGGAGCACAGGTATTGATTGATAAGAATCTCTGGGGACTGGTATGGCATAAATAGATTTCTTCCTGGGCTTAGAAATTTAACTGAACCACAGAAAACCAGGAACTTTAACAGGTCATCTCTAATTTGAAGTGGATTTTTTTTCTATGAGACACCAAAGTCCTTGTTGTTATTGGAGAACTTTATAAGCAATTTTGCTCACAGTGGGCAATTCCACTTTATAAATTTAACATCAAGCTTTAGGCCAAGGGCTCAGATAAGGAGACAGAAATAGATGCTAATTGGGAGGCACATATGATGCTTTTTTTTTGTTAGTTGAAAAATCTAGGATTCAAGGTTAGGTGTCATGAAATTTAGTGTTCTCAATAAATTATTGCAACATCTACAAAGTATTCAGCAAACCAAACTGGTTACAAACCAAACTGGTTGGATGCCAGTATGAATTCATGACCCTTTCTTTCCATCCTCAATACTGGAAGTTGTAGTTCTTCATAGAGTTATATTTCATAGGGTTTTGATAGGTAAGGGAATAGCTATCTAATCAAATCATATGTGACTTATGAATTGTTAGAAGAATTTTCTTGGTTCAATTCCAAGCCAGGTAAATACACAGGACAGCTGCTTGAATAAGAGAGTAGTTTATGCAACTATATGACATGGTGTGTAGCAATCAAAGATAGGTTACAGAGTTTAGAAAGCTAAAAACAATGTTACTATTGGACTTTGATTGTGAAGTGATGGACTTTGAGGTGAGGTACTTTAGAAATACAAATTAAGACGTTCCTATCCTATGGACATATGAAGTCTGGAGAAGAAAACCGTCTTCTTCCCTGAGGGTCATGAAGATTTTAGATATGTAGATCTTCTCCTAGATGTGGATTCTTTATCTGGTTGGAGTATAGTACTGTGATAAAAGACATTTCTTGACAGGATTCCATTTTATGGTGGTTTGCTAGTGCCAGAGGTGCCTTTAATCCTACTGCTCATCCTGGCTAAAAGGGTAAGAGGTATCACCGGGACTTTTATCTTCCAATCACAGATGTATCAGTGGCATTGCAAGCTCTGATCAATCATGTTTTGTGTCCTCTTTTGTTAAATTAAATTATGCCAATTGTTCTTTACTATAGTTTTCTGCTTCCCAGTCCTCTCCATTGCATTATTTGATTACAAACATATTGTTGGAGTTCCTCAATATATCCTTACTTCATTAGGTTACCTATTTTGTTTTGTTTTTGAAATATGTAGTTCTGAATAAAAACAGTGTATTTTGTTATTGGTTCAACTCCATGTGGCAAAAGAACTTTAATTTCCAAAAGCTAGTCAGAAAAGCCACATTTTCATTAGTCTCTGGCTTTTGGCTAGTATGGGGAACATCTGTATTTCAGCAGGAAACTTATTCCAGAGGGCAGATCTCCATATGAAAACATCTGATTCATAATATATGTAGAAGTCACACTGCTGAAATTACTCTAACCCATCAGCACTTGAGCTGCCAAGCTCTCTATCAATTGCAGTTCTCCAGGAGTCACCCCAGGAAGACTCAAGGTAATGAGGTTATGAATTACTAAGACATCACACTTCCAAAACAGCTAAAACTTATATAGCTGATTAAATACACCTTCCCTAGGGCCTAGCCCCATGCGTCCTTCTGGTCTTAGCCAGATCCCAAAAATGCAATAGCAATGTGAAATCACAAACTGCTCCTTTGAGAGCAATGCAATTCTTACCAGAACCAATGGAGAGGCTTATCAATCACCAAGTGGTTTCAAATGAAAAGTGCTCTATCATGTTGGGATTTAATTTCAACTTGCTTTGTCCCATCTAATTTGTTACGTTTTCCAGACATTGGATAAAGATACCACATGGATAAAGGTGTTAGTCTTACAAAGGTAGACCCAGGATCCAGATCACAGATGGGTGAACTGATGTTGCAAAAATCCTGTTCTTTTTTATTTCCCCCAGTTAGTTGAAAGAACCACTGATAACCTCATAAGTCATTGCCTTGGTTACTTCATTTGGCTTAAATAAATGCAAGCAATTTTGAAGAAAAAAAAATACAGAACAGCAATTCATCTTTTCTCAGTAGAGGGCAGGTTACCATAAATAGCAGGGTTGGATAACATTCTTTTGATCCAGTAAAGACAAACACTGGTGCATTATTGCCTTACCATCCCAGTGTTGGCCTGAATATGAGGGCATATTTATTTACTTCCACTTCTGCTGCTTCATTTCTTGGAAGTGAATAAGCTGAACTTTCCAGAATCTGACATGCATTTGTTTGACCTGATATAAACTGAGGTATAAATGCTTGAAGTATCCTAGATCTCAATCTGTTTAGTTTAACACATTTGCTCCAATCATGTGTGGAGCAATGCCCCTGGTAAAATCCAAGTTCCCGATAGGATTGTTGCCATGACTCCCTTCTTGTCTTAGTAAAAGACTCAAAACCCCAATGGAAACATGCCATTCTCATTCTTGGACAACTAGGACAAGGTGATCATACCAGATCTGCATACCAAATCATGCCCAAGTCAAGAAGTAATATGATTTTATAACATGCAGACTGTAGCACCAAATTATTAATCCTCTGTCTATGGGAATAGTCAGCCCAGAGCCTAACATCATATCTTTCCCTGCCAGTATCTGCTTTCTGTATCCCCTTTCTGAAGCCCATATCATCTCCTAGTAACTGAGACAAGTTCAAAAGATTGCAATTTCCTCCCTTATAAAAGTTTGAAAGGCTCGCCAGCCAAACTACTTTGCCCACCAACCCTATTTCTTAATATTCTCAACTGTTAATTGTTAATTCTTCTCTTTGAAGTTGACTGTAAGCTGGGATATAGGTGTTCTTTCTCAGATCAGTTTTATCTCAGTAATAAATGCATTGAAATTATGACAGATTCATTGTCAGGCTTACCCTAAAGAGTCCTAGGAATGGACTCTAGTAAATGTACTAAGCATATTTTACCTGTCTTTACAGAGCTACATAGTTCCCAGTAGAGAAGAAAGCAGTTTAAATTAATGATATGGAGAGCAAATCTACAATCTAAAAGCATACTGATCTGTGACCTCAGTGCTGCATTGGAATTCTATCCTAACATTTAACAAGCTTTCAGTAAAAGCAGAGGAATGTCTATAGGACAAGCATGAGCAGTCTGATCCTCCAGATGATGGTAACTGTAATGTCAAGTCTTCTGAGATTACTAAGAATTATAGTTCTGAAATATCTGGAAGGCATCCCATTCCTACATTAGGCAAAAGGCAACCTTATTTTCTGATTTTTTCACTCACAGAGCGGCCAACTGGGCCATGAGAAGACTGCAGGCTCCTAGACCTGATGAAAGAGAAATTTGAATGAGTATATGAGGGGCAAATATATCTCAGTCTGCTATAATAAAATGTGTGTGTGTGTGTGTGTGTGTGTGTGTATCAAAGATTCCTGATCAAATTCATGATTAGAAAATTGTAAATGTTAAAAACGATGGCCATTTTACTAGCTATATTAATAGCATAATATCCTTGTGTGACTATCACTTCTATAGGTTTAAAATACAGTACAAAAATTCATAGCTATTTAATATCACATGTCAATATTACAAATTACATGTCACACATACTCAGAAGCTTTCTGTGGATCTTCTTTGAACTTAAAGAATATTCATCTATCTTCAAATTAGAGTAAAATATAAAATAATTTAATTCAAAACATTTTTATTAACTATATGAATGAAGAAGCAAAGAGAGTAGTTATCAAATCTACACAAGACTAAAAGCTTGAAGGGTTAATTGTTTAGAAGATCAATATTCAGAATATCTAGATATGTTAGAGAAAGTGGGTTAAAAAATAAAATGAAATGTAATTAGCATAAATGAAAATAGTTCACATAGGAACAAGAAATAAAATCCATACAATGGGGGATATCACATATGAAAAGAGTCTTGAAATTATGGTTGTCTAGAAGTAAAATATAAGTCAACAGTTTAACCTGTTCTAGAAAAATATGTACAATTTTAAGCTGATCAATAAAAGTATAGCTTCCACAGCAGAGAAAGTTATGATTAAACTTTATTCGATACAGATAAGATCACATCTAATGTACCATGTCCAGTACCAAACTTTTAAGAAATATTCAAAGAAATTGAAATAAATATAAAGAAGGACAAGAGCAAAATATAAGTCCACAGAAAGAAGTGGGCATCTTTACCTTAATAAAAGAAAGGCGAGCATGAAAGCACTTTTAAATTATCTGTAGGAATGCCTCTCAGTACTAGATTAAGCATGTTTTCAATCAACCCTGAGCTTTTTGGGGTGCACTTGTATATAGATTGTTTATGGAAAATGATAAATACTAGCAGATAATGTTTATACTACATTTTGCCCTGTGGCTGATGAGAAAACATTTCCATTTAAATCTGTGGCAATGGTATTTTTACATAGAATAGAATAGAATAGAATAGAATAGAATAGAATAGAATAGAATAGAATAGAATAACAGAGTTGGAAGGGATCTTGGAGGTCTTCTGGTCCAAACCCCTGCTTAGTCAGGAAACTCTATACCATTTCAGACAATGGTTGCCCAATCTCTTCTTAAAAACTTCCAGTATTGGAGCATTCACAACTTATGGAGACAAGTTTTTCCACTGATTAATTGTTCTAACTTCTAATTTCTTCTTAGTTCTAGATTGCTTCTATCCTTGATTAGTTTCCATCCATTGCTTCTTGTCCTACCTTCAGGTGCTTTGGAGAATAGCTTGATTCCCTTTTCTCTGTGGTAACCGTGAGATATTGGAACACTGCTATCATGTCACCCCTCGTCCTTCTCTTCATTAAACTAGGCATACCCAATTCCAGCAACCATTCTTTATATGTTTTAGTCTCCAGTCCTCTGATAATTTTTTGTTGATCATTTTGTTGATCATTTATGTGGTATGTCTGTGTCTGTGTCTCTGTGTGTGTGCACATATATGCACTCATGTATTCATTTCAGTTGACAGTATATGCACATGTGTTCATTTGTGTGTGTATCTGTGTATTTCAGTGACAGTTAACTAGATTAAATGAGAAAGCAGCAGTTTCAAAGTCATCCAGCAACAGTATGAAAGAGTAGGGATTAAAACCTGAGTGACCCTCCCAACTCCTTTGCAGAAGTATGTAACATTTGCAGACAATTGTTGACCGCCTCCAGACTTCAATACTTTGAAACCAGGTGTGTTTGAAAAAGAGTGCTAGGGCATTGTCAGATCTGTCTCACACAATCAGTTACGGTTATCATCTCTTTTGAGAAGAGAAAAAAGGCTATTGTGTTTGCATTCTTTCCTTTAGTTTTGTTGTATTCCTAATCTTTTTTTTTTCACCTGCTCTCCCTTCTTCCCAGCCAGTGCAGTGAGGCATATCTGACATGTAAAGTTGCTATTAAAACCAATTCACTGTCACGGGGTAAAGATTACATTGAACCTACTTAAATATCTATCTGGAGAGGGTTCTTCTCAGATATTTAATGCAAATCTCAGAAAATTAAGAACAACCATTTGTAGATATCCTTTTTTGCAGGAGTGGTGGAGAACAGCAAGTAAAACTTTTATTTGCCTTTTAAATTTCTACATTTTTTTATTCTTGGTGTTGAACAGAAAGGACTACAGCCCACCCCATCCTAGCTGGGTTCCATTATTTTTAAATCACACTATAATTTTGCAATGTTTTTTTAACTTAATGTTTTAATTATAATACTGCTGCAACAGCATATAAAAGCTCAAGGGGTCTTCTCCTGGCTATTACGAATTTCAGCACAATACTATAGCACAGAATAGATGCTTCTGTGTGAATACCAATGATACTGTATGAAGTTTTTCAGTTACATTTTATATGTTGTTCAGATGGAAAAAATCTCATGGAACTTTTTAGAGTTTATTTATATTGACTTCAATCAATTCCATTCTTCAAATCCATAGAGAAATAATTTGAATAGACAAAATTAAGAAGAACCCTCTTCCCCTATCCCCTTGCAGGTATCCCTGTTGAATTACATTTGCCTTTTTCAACCAGAAAAATTGACCCTAAAAATAATCATATCTCAACACAAAATGGATAGTTCAGCCTCAAGAATCTCCTGTGAGCTTATCTCTGCAGCACCAATACATTATTATAGGATATGGTCCTAAGCTCACAATGCCTCTGAAAAGGTTAAATTGACCCAGAAAGAGAGCAGAACAAAGAGGAGGAAAAAATGACAAAAACAAATCTAAGCCAAACTCTGGTGGTGTTGCTGATGCTAAAAAATGAAGGGATGAATACATAGATTTCTCAATACACAATATTCAGTTATATCAAGAAATGAATATAGTTCTTTTCCAAATCTAAATTAAATTAAATTACATTCAGATTAAACTCTTTATTTGAGCAGTCCTAGGTAAAAAAAAAAATGCAGCAGCATCCTTGCACCTGCACTGAAAGAGGATTAATATTTTACAACTTCACCATTTGCAATCAAACTGTGATTTGAGCAGAGAGGAGGTTTCACATCACATCACTACCAAAATGCTAGTTTGGGGGGATATTGGCATGGCTTTATCATGTCAGAACAGAAGGCTTGTGAGTGTAAGCCCTTGGCTCTGAAGAGGCAATCTTGTGCCAAATGTAGGTGTCAACTTGTAGTGTTTGGTCTGACTCATTATGGAGACAATTGCTACTGGAAACATAAGCAGCAGATGTGACTTTCTCCAGTTTTGTGTTCTGGTTTCCATTTCCAGATTTTTAGACATGCTGGTTAGATGGCTTGCTCTGGCGATTGCAGGCCTGTGCACTGTGATGATCTTCAGGGGATCATGTTAGTAGTGGGATTGTAGTTCTTTGTAGATACTTTCTACAGGCAAGCATCTTATATATGTGGACAAAAAAGCAGCAGTAACCTCCTTTATTAATCCCATGGGGAAGTTGTCCTTCTATTTCTGTCCTCTCTGTAAAATCACAGGAATACAATATAGTGTGCTATATTTAACTGAGCAGTTGATTTTTCCAGGATTATTCCAACTCCTTAATTGCACTTTGCTACTTTCCTTTCTTTATTCTTCAGTTGCTCTACTGGGCAGGGGGCCTGGAGGGCAAATGCATTCATTATGTTCCCTGCAAATAAGATATGAATCACACTGCAGGGGACAAAATTAAATTTACAGTTTCCCCTTCTACATGTCATAAACTATTGATTTAAACAAGAGGGAAAGCCACAGTAAGAAGGAACATCACTGCAGTCTTTGTGTTGTTTTTTCTGGTTTCTGGAAGGGCTCTTGGGCAGTAACAGGTGGAACACAGAGGGTGGGCAGTTGCTGAATCTGTAGTTTTTCATGCTCTTTGTAGAGCTATTGGGAAAATCTAAATTAGGAAATACTATTTATTTACCATGTTGTATGACATCCATTTGTAACTTTTTGTATAAACAACATATTTATAGATTTAGATTTTTAGATTAATATTATTTATAGATCAACTATTTCTAATAAAATTTGCATTTTCTATATACAGTATATTACAGAACATCTGCACTTCCTTAGGGAACTGAAATTATTCTTACAATGAAATTTAGTTGTCAAGTCTGCTAGTATACTTTTTTCTGCCAGCGTAATTAAGTTCTTTATCACTCAAGATGGATGTTAAAGGAACATCTGAGCTGCCATTTCATTATAGGAGGAGTACACAAAATTTCTGTTCAATAGGATTTAAAAATACTAAATCTTTAATCATCCTAAAAATTGTACAGTTAGTTGGGCTAGGTTTCAACTGAGCCTTACTTTAAGCAGCTCTTTTTACATTAAGGCTATTTCCTTCTCATATTTCTCATAAGAAAATCCTTGGAAAGGTGAACAACTGGAGATGAGCTCAGGATCGGATATGATGGCCAGTGTATTAATTTTGTTTTTATTTATGGCAATTGGGTTGGTGCAACAGATACATGGCCTCATTCATTTTATGTTGTAAACTTTGGTTCCCAAAAGTAAAAAGTTGTCCACCATATTGGCTGGGTTTGGACACATTAGATTAGGCTTAAATAGGGTTGGGTAGTTCATGAATTCAACAGTGCATTGTTTTTGCACTTTATGTGAGCCAGGCTATCACATCAAGCAAGGTTTATTGGTTTGTTCATGTACGGTATGTGAATGCAGCAGTTAAAATTTCTTAATTTGGATTAAGTTTTCAAATATGTATGAATCTAGCCGATTAGTTTAAAATTAAAAGAAATACCTTTGGGGGGGTGGGTTTCATATCCATTAATCAACAGAAAAGTGAACTGACTAAAGCTGCCTCTAGAGAGTTAAGATGAACTTGGTTTTCCATTGTTGTCCTATTTTTAAAAATAATTTAAGTAAAACAAAGTTTGCACAAAATAGTTCCTTCTCTTCTCTAGTTAATGGTGTCCACCACAATGCAGAAATCACCACCCATTCCTGAAACAGGAAAACAACAGAAAGAGGAAAGGTTATTAAAAAGAAATTCTAGGATCCATTTACACAATGATAAAATTATGGCATTAAGAATAATTAATGAAGCACATCACAGATTTAAAAAATTTAATGCTAACTGCATTTTAAAAACGAAAGTGCCTCCCACTGGAACAGGTGAACTGAATTTAATTATAGCATTTCAATGTCTTAACTAAACATTACACCTGATTCCTAATTCTTAGACTGTTCTGGGGCTAAGGTGGGTACTATAATATTTAAAATTTACCCTTTTTCCTGGTGTCACATAGTTTGAAAGATGAAGATATTAAGTATTACATTGATCCTGATTTAATATGCTTTTCACATATGTCATAGGTCCTGTTCATCAGGAACAGGTATTTCTGTTCGTAGAAATGACAAAAAAAATGTAAGTATTTTTGTAAAGTAAAAGGTGTTTTCACTGGGTAAACCACCTACCCTGTGTTTTAGACAATAGAAATTCATACTGAAATTATTTAAATAAATAAATTACTTAACCTTGAGTTCTGATATTCTAATGCTACCTACGTGAATTTAAGAAAGAGAAATGGCAGTGACAAAATTGAAAATCAGGAAAATTGAACTTGTCTGCCTGGAGTTCCTTCAGTTAGAGTTAGGGAAGTTCCCCTTCTATAGGCAGCTTATAACTTACACTCTGCTAGAATACTTTAAATTAAACTGACTTGAATCTTTTAAAGTAAAATAAATAAGCATCATTCTAAATACATATATCAATGTACTCTTTACAACATTTATTTTCTCTCTCCTGTTTATACTCATAGGATTTTTTAACTATCTGTTCATATTAATATCAATATTAATAAGATAAACAATTTGAAATATGTATATTTGTATATTTATGTATATGAATGCTTTTTTTGAACACCCTGTCGGCCCAAATATGGGAGAGAGAAATCTTTTGCCTGTATCAGCTCAATCCAGAGCCATCTACAGGCAGCAGTCGCTTAACTGCGACATCATATGTGTTTTTTTTCAAAATCCAAATTTATGTATATGTATATTTCAAATTAGATTTTCCTTGAAATAATTTTTCTATGTTAATTAAAGGAATTCAAGACCAAATAAAATTCCATTTCATACAAATATCCAGAGATACTGTAGAACTAAAAAAGAGTACAGTGGTACCTTGCTATTCATCATTAAGTGGTTCCAGGAAGCAAGATGAGTACCAAAAGTGACGAGTACCAAACACATTTTTCCCATGAGGAATAGTGAGGCATGAGGCAACTGACACAAAGTTCTAGCTTGTGCATTGAGTACCAAGGAAATGATGAGTACTGGGACAAAATTTTCTTGTCAAAATGCATTGAGTACCAAATTCAACAACTTACAAAGCAGTTGAGTACTGAGGTACCACTGTATATAAGATTGATTCCAGTTAGTTGAATAACCTGGTAATTAACAAACTTTATGTATGCAAATATATGTTTATAATGAACATGCATACAGTAATGATAAAGAAACATAGCACATACTCAGTATATAATACTTATGTTTGATTCTAGCCATAAGGGAAACCAATAGTTTAAATATGAAATTAAATATTAGAGGAGATAAAGGACATACTTGAGAAATTCCATACAATAATTCCACTTATAATATCCTTATAGAACTATTAGAATACTAAAATTTAATCCAGATAGATAGATAGATAGATAGATAGATAGATAGATAGATAGATAGATAGATAGATAGATAGATAGATAGATAGATAGATAGATAGATAGATAATGATGTGCCAATCAGTAGTTTAATATTTAAGCATTGCCTCCTTTTCATAAAGTCAGATTATGTAGAATGAATTGATGAAAATATTATAGTTGACCATCTACACATCAGAGTTGCAGTCAACATTTGATCAAGAAATTGAATAGTAATTTGAACAAATAGTAGAAAGTTTACTGCAAAGGAACAGGACCATATGTTAGGTTGCAGGACAGAAGATTTATTCAAGCAAATACATAAGAAACTAGTCAAGTAAAAGGTCAGCACTTTGACCAGAGTTACAAACTTCACCCATAGTAGCTGAGGAGGAAATGACTGGTTAGGGAAGGGATCCTAGTGGACATTTTGTTAAAAGTATTCTGTGTAAAACAGAGGCAAAATCTATGCTTGGAATAATTAGGAAGAGAATTGAAAGTAGAAATGCCAGTATTCTCTAAGTGCCCTTATAGAATATATTGTGAGACTATATTTGATATGAGAGCTTGATGTGGTGTGGTGGCTAAGGCGTCAAGCTAGAGATTGGAAGACCATGAGTTCTAGTCCTGTCTAAGGCAAAAAAACCAGCTGGGTGACTTTGAGCCAATTATTCTATCTCAGCCCTAGTGAGAAGCAAATGGCAAACTACTTCTGAAAAACCTTGCCTCAGCGACTAGTCCAGGCAATTGCCAAAAGTCCTGAAATAATATTATAAAGCTGAAAGAGTTGGGAAAAAATATAATTAAAATAATCTAGTGAAGGAGGACTTAACATTTCATTAGATAATTGTTTCCATAGTCAAATTTAGGAAGAGTTTTGTTTTGTTGGAATCTGCCTTCCTGCAAATTAAACTCATTGTTCAGTTATTTGGGGCTCTGAATTGAGTGAGATCCTTTCAAGTATTTATAGAGTTTCAGATTTCCTATCATCCTAAAATGTGCCTGGCTTTTTCAATCTCTCTTTATAGGATTTAATCTTCTAGTTCTTTGATCATTCTGTTCCAGTTTCTCAAAATGTCATACCAAAAACTGGTTATGATGTTTAAGACCACTTTTGTTTGATTCAATGATTTCTGTACAGAAAAGCCAAGGTACTGCTTGAGCAGTCACAGGATCCTTTTGTCTTTGTCTTATAAACTTCCTTGAGCCATCTGGACAGAGTCCCTTTATATAGTAACAAAAGGTAAAGGTAACCTTTATCTTTATATCATAGTAACAATTTTTGATTACAATATTCTGTATTATTTGCTATATTATATTATAATAATATTTCCACAAGAGATTTAACAAGGCACATGACAAACAATAAGCCAAGAAAGGGAATATATCAGCCCTGTCAGATACTTTGGAATTTTGACCAACAATCTATTTGCTACTGTCCTTAGCAGTGGGTTGGACTAGAAGATCTACAAGGTCCCTTCCAACTCTGTTATTCAGTATTCTGTATTACAATCTGACAGAAGTCATTGAACTAGGCTGTAAAATTTTGTATCCTCTTGTATCCTTGGATGTACATTTTCTGCTTAGTCTCTCTTTATTTTTTTCAGATTTGCACCCATAGTCCTGGCAAAACAGGCCAGTGGAGCTTAGTTAGGATGCTTTCATCATTTTGTCATTTTTATATTTAAAATGCAATACATATGTAAGTAAAGCTTTGTGCTCAGATAGGTTGTTCTAATCCAGGTTAATGATATGAGTTACAAGATTACTTAAACATTATTCCCAAGCTATGAGAGACTCCACAGCAAGTAGTGGTGTGGTGATACTTACCAGTGGTACAGACATACAGTATCCCTCCACTATTGGTAGCAGATTGCAAAGCAGTTGGATGTTAGCAAGCTACCAAGATTATGGAACCAACTAAATCTAACACTTTAGCACTAATAATAATAATAAATATCAAATCCAGTCAAAACATCTAACTGACTGTGCAACTAACCATAATAATACCAAAATGATTCACTGGAAATATCTATAAAAATTATCATGTACCAGTAATGAAAGTGATTGATGTGGCAATATCAAGGGATAGTAAAATAAAAGACAANCATTCTGGACCAGTTGAAGCCTCCGGGTGCTCCTCAAGGGGAGCCCCATGTAGAGAGCATTACAGTAGTCCAGGCGGGAGGTAACGAGGGCATGAGTGACCGTGCGCAGGGCGTCCCGGTCCAGAAAAGGCCGCAACTGGTGGATCAGGCGTACCCGATAAAACGCCCCCCTGGTCACGGCCGACAATTGATCTTCCAGTGTCAGCCGCGAATCCAGGAGGACCCCCAGATTGCGCACCCTCTCCGAGGGGGCCAAAATTTCGCCCCCTATAGTCAGCGATGGAGTCAGCTGACTATGCCGCGGCGCCGGCAGCCACAGCCACTCGGTCTTGGAAGGGTTGAGCCTGAGTCTGTTCCTCCCCATCCAGACCCTTACGGCCTCCAGGCAACGGGTCATCACGTTCCCAAAAGTAAAAAGTTGTCCACCATATTGGCTGGGTTTGGACACATTAGATTAGGCTTAAATAGGGTTGGGTAGTTCATGAATTCAACAGTCATTGTTTTTGCACTTTATGTGAGCCAGGCTATCACATCAAGCAAGGTTATTGGTTTGTTCATGTACGGTATGTGAATGCAGCAGTTAAAATTTCTTAATTTGGATTAAGTTTTCAAATATGTATGAATCTAGCCGATTAGTTTAAAATTAAAAGAAATACCTTTGGGGGGGGGGTGGGTTTCATATCCATTAATCAACAGAAAAGTGAACTGACTAAAGCTGCCTCTAGAGAGTTAAGATGAACTTGCTTTTCCATTGTTGTCCTATTTTTAAAAATAATTTAAGTAAAACAAAGTTTGCACAAAATAGTTCCTTCTCTTCTCTAGTTAATGGTGTCCACCACAATGCAGAAATCACCACCCATTCCTGAAACAGGAAAACAACAGAAAGAGGAAAGGTTATTAAAAAGAAATTCTAGGATCTATTTACACAATGATAAAATTATGGCATTAAGAATAATTAATGAAGCACATCACAGATTTAAAAAATTTAATGCTAACTGCATTTTAAAAAAGAAAGTGCCTCCCACTGGAACAGGTGAACTGAATTTCATTATAGCATTTCAATGTCTTAACTAAACATTACACCTGATTCCTAATTCTTAGACTGTTCTGGGGCTAAGGTGGGTACTATAATATTTAAAATTTACCCTTTTTCCTGGTGTCACATAGTTTGAAAGATGAAGATATTAAGTATTACATTGATTCTGGTTTAATATGCCTTTCACATATGTCATAGGTCCTGTTCATCAGGAACAGGTATTTCTGTTCGTAGAAATGACAAAAAAAATGTAAGTATTTTTGTAAAGTAAAAGGTGTTTTCACTGGGTAAACCAGCTACCCTGTGTTTTAGACAATAGAAATTCATACTGAAATTATTTAAATAAATAAATTACTTAACCTTGAGTTCTGATATTCTAATGCTACCTACGTGAATTTAAGAAAGAGAAATGGCAGTGACAAAATTGAAAATCAGGAAAATTGAACTTGTCTGCCTGGAGTTCCTTCAGTTAGAGTTAGGGAAGTTCCCCTTCTATAGGCAGCTTATAACTTACACTCTGCTAGAATACTTTAAGTTAAACTGACTTGAATCTTTTAAAGTAAAATAAATAAGCATCATTCTAAATACATATATCAATGTACTCTTTACAACATTTATTTTCTCTCTCCTGTTTATACTCATAGGATTTTTTAACTATCTGTTCATATTAATATCAATATTAATAAGATAAACAATTTGAAATATGCATATTTGTATATTTATGTATATGAATGCTTTTTTTGAACACCCTGTCGGCCCAAATATGGGAGAGAGAAATCTTTTGCCTATATCAGCTCAATCCAGAGCCATCCACAGGCAGCAGTCGCTTAACTGCGACATCATATGTGTTTTTTCAAAATCCAAATTTATGTATATGTATATTTCAAATTAGATTTTCCTTGAAATAATTTTTCTATGTTAATTAAAGGAATTCAACACCAAGTAAAATTCCATTTCATACAAATATCCAGAGATACTGTAGAACTAAAAAAGAGTACAGTGGTACCTTGCTATTCATCATTAAGTGGTTCCAGGAAGCAAGATGAGTACCAAAAGTGACGAGTACCAAACACATTTTTCCCATGAGGAATAGTGAGGCATGAGGCAACTGACACAAAGTTCTAGCTTGTGCATTGAGTACCAAGGAAACGATGAGTACTGGGACAAAATTTTCTTGTCAAAATGCATTGAGTACCAAATTCAACAACTTACAAAGCAGTTGAGTACTGAGGTACCACTGTATATAAGATTGATTCCAGTTAGTTGAATAACCTGGTAATTAACAAACTTTATGTATGCAAATATATGTTTATAATGAACATGCATACAGTAATGATAAAGAAACATAGCACATACTCAGTATATAATACTTATGTTTGATTCTAGCCATAAGGGAAACCAATAGTTTAAATATGAAATTAAATATTAGAGGAGATAAAGGACATACTTGAGAAATTCCATACAATAATTCCACTTATAATATCCTTATAGAACTATTAGAATACTAAAATTTAATCCAAATAGATAGATAGATAGATAGATAGATAGATAGATAGATAGATAGATAGATAGATAGATAGATAGATATGATGTGCCAATCAGTAGTTTAATATTTAAGCATTGCCTCCTTTTCATAAAGTCAGATTATGTAGAATGAATTGATGAAAATATTATAGTTGACCATCTACACATCAGAGTTGCAGTCAACATTTGATCAAGAAATTGAATAGTAATTTGAACAAATAGTAGAAAGTTTACTGCAAAGGAACAGGACCATATGTTAGGTTGCAGGACAGAAGATTTATTCAAGCAAATACATAAGAAACTAGTCAAGTAAAAGGTCAGCACTTTGACCAGAGTTACAAACTTCACCCATAGATGAATAGTAGCTGAGGAGGAAATGACTGGTTAGGGAAGGGATCCTAGTGGACATTTTGTTAAAAGTATTCTGTGTAAAACAGAGGCAAAATCTATGCTTGGAATAATTAGGAAGAGAATTGAAAGTAGAAATGCCAGTATTCTCTAAGTGCCCTTATAGAATATATTGTGAGACTATATTTGATATGAGAGCTTGATGTGGTGTGGTGGCTAAGGCGTCAAGCTAGAGATTGGAAGACCATGAGTTCTAGTCCTGTCTAAGGCAAAAAACCAGCTGGGTGACTTTGAGCCAATTATTCTATCTAGTGAGAAGCAAATGGCAAACTACTTCTGAAAAACCTTGCCTCAGCGACTAGTCCAGGCAATTGCCAAAAGTCCTGAAATAATATTATAAAGCTGAAAGAGTTGGGAAAAAATATGATTAAAATAATCTAGTGAAGGAGGACTTAACATTTCATTAGATAATTGTTGCCATAATCAAATTTAGGAAGAGTTTTGTTTTGTTGGAATCTGCCTTCCTGCAAATTAAACTCATTGTTCAGTTATTTGGTGCTCTGAATTGAGTGAGATCCTTTCAAGTATTTATAGAGTTTCAGATTTCCTATCATCCTAAAATGTGCCTGGCTTTTTCAATCTCTCTTTATAGGATTTAATCTTCTAGTTCTTTGATCATTCTGTTCCAGTTTCTCAAAATGTCATACCAAAAACTGGTTATGATGTTTAAGACCACTTTTGTTTGATTCAATGATTTCTGTACAGAAAAGCCAAGGTACTGCTTGAGCAGTCACAGGATCCTTTTGTCTTTGTCTTATAAACTTCCTTGAGCCATCTGGACAGAGTCCCTTTATATAGTAACAAAAAGGTAAAGGTAACCTTTATCTTTATATCATAGTAACAATTTTTGTTTACAATATTCTGTATTATTTGCTATATTATATTATAATAATATTTCCATGAGAGGTTTAACATGGCAGATGACAAACAATAAGCCAAGAAAGGGAATATATCAGCCCTGTCAGATACTTTGGAATTTTGACCAACAATCTATCTGCTACTGTCCTTAGCAGTGGGTTGGACTAGAAGATCTACAAGGTCCCTTCCAACTCTGTTATTCAGTATTCTGTATTACAATCTGACAGAAGTCATTGAGCTAGGCTGTAAAATTTTGTATCCTCTTAGCATATTATCACCTTTTCAGTCCTTGGATGTACATTTTCTGCTTAGTCTCTCTTTATTTTTTTCAGATTTGCACCCATAGTCCTGGCAAAACAGGCCAGTGGAGCTTAGTTAGGATGCTTTCATCATTTTGTCATTTTTATATTTAAAATGCAATACATATGTAAGTAAAGCTTTGTGCTCAGATAGGTTGTTCTAATCTAGGTTAATGATATGAGTTACAAGATTACTTAAACATTATTCCCAAGCTATGAGAGAGTCCACAGCAAGTAGTGGTGTGGTGATACTTACCGGTGGTACAGACATACAGTATCCCTCCACTATTGGTAGCAGATTGCAAAGCAGTTGGATGTTAGCAAGCTACCAAGCTTATGGAACCAACTAAATCTAACACTTTAGCACTAATAATAATAATAAATATCAAATCCAGTCAAAACATCTAACTGACTGTGCAACTAACCATAATAATACCAAAATGATTCACTGGAAATATCTATAAAAATTATCATGTACCAGTAATGAAAGTGATTGATGTGGCAATATCAAGGGATAGTAAAATAAAAGACAAAGAATTAGAGAAGATCACAAGATCTAAAAATTTTAATTGAAAGATTATGGCATAAACTGGTTGTGGTGATCCTAATGGTTATCGACATACAAAAAAATCTGCACATTGATAAAATTTCCATCTGTTAATTACAAAAGGCTGCACTGTTTGAATACACATATATTATGCTGATACATTATGACATCCAACTTTCTTGGGAAGAATGTGATGCATATGAAGGCAACACCAGCTAAAGAACTAACAGCTATGACTTCATCTTGTTATGAACAGATAATAATAACAACAAGAACTTTTAATGTCATTGAATTCATTGAGAAAATAATGACTCAGGCATTCAGTAAGCGTTATAGGCAAAACTAAAAAGACAAGATGACTGAGCCTTCAATTGCACACCTGGGCATGATTTGGAGAAGCAATTTAGTGACACCATAAATGGCAGCTTTTTAGAGCAGCTTTTTTGGTGCCTATAGGGGAGGAAGTATCTCTTGATTTAATACACTATTGTACTTACTTTTCCTTCAGTGAAGTGTCCCTTAGGGTAAAAGAGAGATGGAATTCAGGTTGCACTGAAAAAGGAAGCCTATTAGAAAGCTTTTGCAACTAAAAATGGGAGAGGACTGAAATCTAAGTATTGACACTTTTAGAAACATGGAACTGCATTAATTGTTTGAACTTAAAAGGAACGCACACAACCATGGAAGGCAATAAAGCTCTCAAAACCACATGTACTTATATTAAAAACGTTACTTCCATGATGATTTACTTTTTTTAAATAAAGGTACAAATATCAAAATGGGATGAAAAAGACATACAGAATAAAATATTCAAGAGGAGGTGCATGGATTAAAAAAAATAGATTAATGTGTTCTTTCTTATATAAATATTAACATAGCACTTTATTAGAACAAATCTGAATTTATTATCAGTTCATCACAATCTTTCCCATTTTATCAACTGTTCCTGATAGAATTAAATGTTCTAATTTTGTGAATGTCTTAGAGTGTTCAGAATGTGATGTTCCCACTCATTTGTAGAGATAATAATATCATTGTACTTTGCAGGATTGTTATAAGAATTATTTAGATTGTGAATTTGGATGCTCTTTAAGATCCATTGGGACCTTGTGAAGCTCAAAGACATTTATGTAAATCAATATGATTTACATATTTATAGGACATTTTAATGGTAACTTTCTTTAGCTCACTTGAAAGAAGATTATCTGTGAAATCACACTGCATCAGGAAGTAAAGGTCTTTGTAAATGTTGTATAAATGTTGGAGAAGGAATAGAAGAAAATTTCATTTACAGGCAGTATATCTTAAAGTAATAAACTTGCATTTTAAATGAAAATAAACATGAACATAGGTTAGGTCATATTAACCTCGATTCTGCCATTATTCCTCCTCCTTCTCCATAGAAAACTCACCTTCTCTCTCTTTTCTTAGCCATGCATCTGCCCCCCCTTTCTTTATTAACATGGCTTTCTCAAAAAAGAAATCTTGTTTCAGTAACCTCTGAGAGTTCTCAGAATGTCAACAAACATGTAGATAAGGGTGACCTAGTAGACATAGTTTAATTGGATTTTAAGAAGGCTTTTGACAAAGTCTGAACCTCCAGAACAAACATCACACTAATGGGATAGTAAGAGTGACCCTTTTACTAATTAAATTACAGAGTACAAAAGATGAATAAATGAGCAGTTCTTGTAAAGGAAAGATACTAAAATTTGGGATTGCCAAGACCTACATTGGGCCTTCTCCTTTTTAAATTGTTTTCAATTTGTTCATAATGTAGAAATGAGTACTATAGTGACTATGTTTGCTTTTTGGCAATAGATTTGTAGAGATGTACTAGAGAAAAGTGCTCCAAAAGGAACTAGAAGAATGAGCATTAAAATGGCTAATAAGTAAGCAATACACATTGAGGGTCCAAATTATCTTGCTTCTGATACATGATGAAAGGTCTAGGTTCGCAGTGTTTGACCTGGAAAGAGTTGTTTGGATTATGCTTTATACTAATCAGTTATGTTAAACACTGTGTAGTTACAAAAGGGAAAAGGGAAATTCTATATGGGGAAAGTGAACAAATAAAACTAAATATGTCTTCATGTATGGCAATGCCACAACAACACTTGGAATACTGTGTTTATCTTGGGCCAGTGTGTTCCAAGGAAAATATTGTATTTTCTGGGCAATATAAATGAAAGGCAGCTAAATTGGCCATGAATTTGGAGAAATTATTTTGTGGTAAATATTACAATATCTTGGGCATTCAATAAAAAAAATCATAGACTATATAAAAGACTATATACGTTTGAAATAAAGGATGTAGATAGAAAATCATTCTTTATATATCTCTCATAATACTAGAATAAAACTGAGTACAAATGCCTTTTGAAACACTCCACCAAATCTGTGGCAGGTAAATGGCTGAGTAATTTATCCAATGGAAAAAGAAATTGTGCGGCAAATTTTCAAGGGCAGGATACCATTTTAGCCACATTGGAGGATTTTATTCATCTATCATAATGTCAATAGGGTTTAATTGAAGCATAAAAGGCCAAAAACTGCACAGTGGTTGTCACTATGGGTTGTACACATCCTTTTAGTTACATCATGACTAAATCAGGCTATGAGCTTTTTAATAAAATTCTCATTTATGAAATGATATTTTTTTAAAAGAAATCCTCCTAAAATGACTTTTTTATTCTTTGAAAGACATATAAAAAAGCAATGATAATTGCTTATTCAGCAAAAGTAAATGTTTAGAAATTCATGAGACTTCAGTTAAACTTTTAATTTTCTACTGCAGAATTCAGTGATAACCAACAAGGCTGACATTAAAAAAAATTGAATATAAAGCTATCAGGGATTATAAATTATCATAATTGCAGTTTATCTAGAATAAAAGGCAGTATGTCTTTGAAATCCAGTTATGTGCTATATCATATTTGCATTGGAATCTGCTGAATACTGAAATAATACTGAACTAAATACAGTGGTACCTCAATACTCATTGTTAATTGGTTCCAGAAGGTGTTACAAGTACTAAAAGTGATGAGTGCCAAACCATGGGACTAACACGTGACCCTTTATTTCAGCCAGAAAGGGTAGTAAGGCAACCAATAACATGTAGTAGCTTGTGCATCTAGTACTAAACAAACAATTGAGTATTGAAACAAAAATTTTGCATCAAAATGCATCAAGTACCAAATTTGATGAGTTTCAAAGCAGTCCAGTACTGAAGTACTATTGTAGCTCTTTTGGTTTGGTCTCAAGTTTTACTTTAATTAGACTATTCCCCCTTTTTACTTTAATAGAACATTGAACTAACCTGCTTCTGGCTTTAAAATTAATGTTTAAATTACTTATTTTTTCTAGAGGAAATCCTGAATTCACAGACACACACACACACACACACACACACACAAGTATGGAAGGTGGGAGAGAGAGAAGACATGGAAGAATAATGATATTATTTGCTGTAGCACCAAGGAAATGATTGGTCTTCCCAGCTTTGAATAGAGGATGAAGAGGATTACATTTTGTCATTTTAATGATTTTAACTACTTACTCAATTGAGTTTCCTAGATAACTACCAGGTCTGGGCAAGGCTTTAGTGGGGTACTTCATTTTGTTGAAAGTTTATGTGAAGCACTCTTATGAAGCATATTCACAAGGGAATTCCTATTTCTATAGCACTAAAAGCAATGTAAAGTGGCTGCATGGCTTTGATTTGCATTACTATCACCACTTGACTAACACTTCAGTGGTTTGAAGAGATTTCTGTGCAATTAAATGAGGCTAAACTGATGGACAATAATCATATCAGCTTGATGGGACAAAGCACTGCTTTGGTAAAGCAAAGCCATCTCACACAGGTCCACATATTATATTGCTCTTGTACATACATTCATTGGAGCAGCTCCAAATTTCACACTTTATCATTATGCGAGGCTCTAGCTCTCTGGGTTCAGTGGTGGACAGTTAACATTTCTCTGTAGTTCATAAGCAAAGCATGACACTAACATTTACCTCTTTGCAAAGTGCACCATGTCCATTTTCTTTTGAGGACTATATTTTGCCCTTCTGAAGTGATATTTGCTTATAATTCTAAGATTGGATTATTGCAGTGTGCTGTAGATTGACCTGGAAACTGCAATTAAAGTAGTATGCCTCAGCTAGGTTATTGAAGGGAGGGACATATCACTATCATATTCCACCTGTTTATTATAGATAATGTTTATTAAAAGAACATTTTATAAAGATTTACTGCAACCTACAAAAACATAAAAAAAAAGAAATTGTAAGAGAGTAAAAGAAAAAGCGAAGGATAACAAAAAGGAAAGAAAAATGAAGAAATCTAAAGAAACTTCTTTGCATCAGTTACAAACATTACAGTTACCATCTCCACATATCATCTTCCCATATTACATATCATGTTCCTTTTTTCCATATGCAGATCTTTTTAATCAATAAATTCCAAAATCACCAGCATATTTTATCCATAAAGGGTTTCCAATCTTTTGTAAAAGTAGTTGTATTTTCCTCCTTAATTAAATAAGTCACTCTGGCTATTTTTGCAAACACAGCCATCTCCACAATCCATTTTTCCATTATTGGGGTTTCTGTAGTCATCTGTTTTGTGCATATAATAGTCTCAGTGCAGTTACCATTTATAAAATCAATTGTCCAGGAGCCTTTTCTAGTTGACTGTCCATAAATCCTAATAAGACAAACTCCAGCTTCATCTGAAAGTTATATTGGAAGTCATCACCCACCCACCCACCCTCCTAGAGAAGGAAATATTTTGGGGACTATTAAAAAAGCAGAATATACTTCCCCAACCCAAAGGAATAATAGAAAATCTTAGGCAGAACCCCCCACCCCCAAGTCTCTCTGCCCCAAGCAGAAATCAGGTCTGTAGAAATGCAGATCTGATAATCCTCTCAGAAAGACTGGAGCTAGGAAGCGTAGAACTGATGGGATTAAAAAGACAAAGATCCCTAGAACCAACCCAAAAAATCCAACACAGGAAATAGCCATCAGCCACAGTCCCAGGGAAGCAAGTTATGACCTTTAGGACATAATAGGATTAACCCACCACCATCAGAATACCAAAAAGGACACACTCAAAAGCTCAGGTCAAAGTTCATGTCATAGGACAGTGATGGCAAACCTTTTAGAGACCGAGTGCCCAAACTGCAACCCAAAACCCACTTATGCATCATCGAGTGCCGGGTGGGTGTGGCCCATTGGATGGGTGTGGTCCATTGAGTGGTGTGGCCCATTGGGTGGGCGTGGCTGCTGTGGTAACGGCAGACTGGGTGGGGCTAAAAAGTTCAATCAATCAATTCCAACTTTGCAAGATTTTTTTTTCTTTTTGAGAAGTTGAAATTGACTGATTGATTGAACCTTTTTTTTTTTTTTTGCACATGGCAGCGGAGGCCTAAAGTGAAAAGGTTTTATAAAACCCAGCTGAAGGCCTAGGACTGGGGCAACAGCATGCGTGCCCACAGAGAGGGCTCTGAGTGCCGCCTCTGGCACCCATGCCATATAGGTTTGCCACCACTGCCATAGGAACAGTAAACAATTCCAAACACAAAAGCCCAAGATGGTATAAAACCCCACCACTCCCAGACAGAAAGGTGGCTCTGGGAAAGCTTTCCCAGAGCCACCTTTCTGTCTGGCTCTGCTCCTCAATAAACTACAACCTTCTTTCTAAAGCAGTCTCCATTTTGTTTATTTCTGGCTTGGACTGGACTCTGATGAAGATTTTTCTTTCAACAGTTAATTTTTAGAACTTTCTGCCCCATGCTATGTATTTGTATCCAGTATCTTTTTGCTTTTCCATGGTAAAATGAAATGAGCCATGGTGGTGCATTGGTTAGATGGCAGTACTGCAGGCTACTTCTGCTGACTGCCGTCTGCCACTGGTTCGAGTCTCACCAGCTCAAGGTTGACTCAGCCTTCCATCCTTCTGAGGTTGGTAAAATGAGGACCCAAATATGCTGACACTGTAAACTGCTTAGAGAGGGTTGTAAAGCATTGTGAAGTGGTATATATAAGTCTAAGTGCTATTGCTATTGCTATTTTCCACAAGCCCCCCATACATAATAAAATGCACCTTTCCAAAATACCTTTATATATTTTAAACAATTTCTGTGTTGTCATATACAAATGGTACATCGTTTTTAAAAAGTTTTCTTTTAAATTGCAAGATAATGTGAATTTCAGACCTTTTGAACATTGAACCAAAATTCTTGGCCCATTTCACCATATATTCTTTAATGTGCTCTTCTGTTTCAAATTTCTGCAAAAATTTGCATTCATTCATAATTTACTTTAAAATTCTGCTATATTTTATTCCTGGTTCTTTTTATCTATATTAAATCTTTCTCTTAATTGGGCATGAGAACTATTGAAAACCAAATGCCTCTGCAGTCAATTCTTCACTTGATTACATCTTAAGCTTTCCATATTCTTGACTAACAAATCTTTATAAGTTAACCATTTGCCTTTACCTGCTGTTTATTTTCTATAAAATGCTTCTTGAAATGAGATCAATGTAGGTTTAGGGGGTATAGCCTCAATTTGTATCTATTCCATATTTGGGGTATAACTTTCTTAATATAATGATTTTTAAAATCTACATTAACTATCTTTCCATAAGTAACCATGTCATGCAAGTCTCAGATTTACCCTCTCTGACCTTTGTACAGGATTTTGATTATTATTCTGCATTCTCCTATTGAAAGCAAAACCACCCAGGCAAACTTTCCTTTTCAGAGTCTGTTTTGAGTTACCTTTCTTTCTTTGTCTGTTGTTATCTCTTACCCTTCAGTAAAGTGCTAATCTCCATAGCAACCGTATATGAATGTGTAATTGAAACCTGAAGCAGGGAACTTAGTAATGGCAATCCCTACAGTCTTGACTGCCATGGTTAACTGAATCCCATAGTTGTTAGATGAAGCAACTTCCCAATGGCTTTCTACAAGTCCATTGAGAAGTCAGCAAGAACTTGCAAATCCTGGGTGGGTTTGTAAACAGGCAGGTAGGCAGATAAGTGGCTGCTGCCATGTGGTATAAGGCATAAGAAGGGTGCAACAGAGGTGCAGTGAGGCTTGGGGAGGATTCATGAGGGTGCATGAGGGTGTGCATGAATGAAAGCAAAGCATAGTGAGGTTTGGGAAGAGTGCATGAGAATTCATGCACAAGACTTATGTTGACACTTAGGAGAGTGCATGAGGATGTGAAGGGGTGTGTAAGGATAAAAAGGAGATATGGCGAGGATTGCGGAGGGTTTGTGGAGGTGTACACGGGTACAAGGGGGGCATAGCAAGAGTGGTGGAATGTGCATAAGAGTGTGATGCAGTGAAGCTTGGGGAGCATGCAGGAGTGTTTGTAAGTGGGTAGTAAGGTATAAGCACAGGGGACTCAGGAAGATGCAGGAATTAGGGAGACTTACCCCAAGATTTGTTACTGGTTTCCCCATTGATTTTCTGGGGATGTCAGCAGGAAAGGTTGCAAATAACAATAACAACAATAACATAACAATAACAACAACAGGTTGTGAGTGCACGTTGGTTGCCAAGCATTCACATTGTGATCATGGGACACTGGGGATACTGGGACAGTGGAAGATTGATTGTGACCATCATTCCTTCAATGCCTTTGTAACCCCAAACAGTCACTGAACAAATGGTCATTAAGTCAAAATCTCCATAACCTCAGTCCTCCTCTTTCCATTGCATCTTGGAGAATCTTATATTGAGCCTTTTTTCCTCCTACCATATACGTAAACATTCCATCTGTTTTGAATGAGTTACAGTAACTGTCAATTTGGCAGTCAAATTCTATCATATAAAACCCTTGGTGCTTAGTACCTGTGTTCCTAAAGCACCACCTGCCAGTTTATGTAACTGATTAGCCACTAAAATGACTAGCAATGCCCCTGATGGTGCCATATTTGTCAGCATTTTGTTTTGGCAACCTGAGAGGATACCCTCAATGCAGACACCTAAGTTGTGAGAATTTCCATTCCATTCTGGTGTAGTTAATACCATGACTTTCAAGCTTTTAGTGCCCATTTAAG
>NW_015386534.1:858249-864562 GCF_001527695.2 Protobothrops mucrosquamatus
CGTCGGCCAAGCAATGTCGGCTGGCGACCCCCAGGGGGAGGGCCTTCTCTGTGGGTGCCCCCACCCTCTGGAACGAACTACCCCCCGAGATCCGGATGATTCCGGATCTCCTTACTTTCCGCCGCGCCCTCAAGACATGGCTTTTTCAGCAAGCGGGCCTGGCCTAGGGAGGATTTTAAATCGGGTTTATTTTAGGAGTGATTTTTAAACAGCACAACTTTAAATATTTGGTTTTAATTGGTTTTACTTCGGTGGGGTAGCAAATGTATTTATGTTTTTTTAATATGTTGTGAGCCGCCCTGAGTCCCGTTGGGAGAAGGGCGGGATATAAATCAAATAAAATAAATAAAATAAATAAATAAATATCCATTCAATGTGTTATTTTATCAGACTTATAGCGTTGTACATTCTGATCTGGTACATGATTTTCTTCTATCTTAGTTGATGCTTTTGAGCACTTTTTTTAATATGAAGAAACTAGAAATGAGTTAAGACCACATTAAATCTTGAAATAAAGTTGAGTAAAGATATTTGTCGGTTTGAAGTGGCATAGAAATCCTATGTATGCATGCATGCATTTAAACATATATGGTAGTTTGACTTTCAAATGATGTGCTTATCAATAACTGACACCAGCTGATGTTAGTTGTTTCATTAGTTCTTATTTTAGCCTTTCCATGTTTTCCCATTCCCATGGCAGCTCTGGCAAATTCCATATTACAGTCTTCCTCATTAACTGAGATGAAATTGACCTTCATATTTCTGAAATATAACTCATCCTTTTTTGGGTAATTATTTCTACAATTCCAGTATCTGTAGGAATTATTTTCAAACAACTCATAGCTATATTAAAAAGGCCACAAAAGGCCATAAATTGGCTGTCCAAATGATATCTGATCTGGGTTTCTCAGACTTTTGTTGGTTCTTGTCAGTTCTTATATATTGTACTTAAACTTCATGCTGACTAGAAGATCAAAAGCAGAATCATGCGAAGTTGGTCAAGCGTTTACTCTTTTCCACTGGTGCTTATCTGTTTTATTCTGCCATTGTGTAATTTCCCAAATCAATTCTCAGACTCAACAGAAAACTCTTCTGAAGCATAACTCATTAAGCTTTAGTGCTATTTGAAATAAGAACCTTGCATGCATGAGGCTATCAAGTTTTGATATTGTCTCACCAGGACATTTTTAAGGCTATTTATATCACAATAAACTCTTTATTAGATTCATCAATCAAGAAAAGGCCAAGTTTGAACCTAGAAATAACTTTGCCTTAGTCTCATCAATTCGAAACATGGGAAACTATGGACACATTATCTTCCATTTTATTTGAAACATCCTAATTGAAATTACGGTTAAGAGCTTATATCTGCAAGAACAAATGAAATGGGGAACTCCTAATGCATGGATCGAAAATGCAAACAATATAACTCAAGATAGTTCAATTGCTCTAGAAAGTAACATGAAGTATTTGCTCAAATTTCATAAAAAGACTCCAAGATTAAAAATATGAGCATTGATTTACCTATTTAGATTAGTAGATATACAACTGCACAGTATTATTGTACAGATTATGTGAAGCAATATGAGGTACTGTCTTTTGTATCTTGAAAAAATAGAGAAATTTGACTCTTTAAAATGCATCTATATATAGACCTATTCTAGTGGCTTTCCAAATAGAAATGGTAATACCTTAATTTTGAATCAGAAAATCTGCCTTGTCCCCACTGTTGGGGGGCACCTAGGTTTCAAGATTTCCTAGCAGTCTTTATATAGAATCTATAAGGAATTATGGGAAATAAAATACCCATACCTAAATACATTAAGATGCTAAAGGCTTCAATAAGATATAATCATATAATTTCCATAATAAAGAAAACTAAATAGATAAGAGCAATCTATTATAAGCAGTTACTGACTGATCAAGTTCCAGGGGAGTTTCTCATTCTTTGGGAAGTGTGTATATTATGAGATAGAAATAGATATGGCATTTGTTTTTAAGTAGAGAGTATATCATGACTTGATCTACATTGCCCTAGGCAACCATATGGGTTTTTTTTCATCATTTCATTATTTTGTAATTCTGTATAATGCACATTTGTAGATGAATATATTTGGATTTTGTATGTTGACTGACAGGTGGTATTGACTTGGCATGGCCTATCAGTTTTTATCAAGGTCAACAAATGTTTTTATCAATACTTATGAACAGCATCAATTTTGTATGCTTCCTTTTCACTCTCTTTGTAGGTTTCACACTTAATGTTGCTTTTACTTGGAGTAAAGTAATAACAGTAGCTGCTCAGTTAAAGACTGTAAGTGGGTCTCCATCACCAAAACAACAGAGATTAAGGAATAAAGTGATAGCTTTCATGCAGTTACAGATATTTGATAACTAATTTGTTATCGAATTAATTTATATTAATTATATCAGTTACATAAAACAGACAATTAAAAGGCTTTTTAAGTCCTGTGGTGCTTAATCACTTTCAAGAGAAAAATAAATGTATGAGAAACATTATATCAATATAAAAATATTTGTACCTCAGGGTATAAATATTGTACTGTGGAATCCTTGTTTGTTGCTTGCTGTCATTTCCTTAGCAGATTAGAAAACGTCTACTCTGGTAGAAGGCAAGCAGAACTGAAGAAGCTTCTTGAATGACTTTGGGACAACCATGACCTGGATGATTGAGAATCTCATATAGACAACCTTCCTGCTAGTATACATTAAAGTCTATAGACAGAGAAGATATTTCACAGTAGCAAATCTTCTCATCTATATCTGTAAGCCTTCCTTAAACTCATTCATATATTGGAGCAGAAGTTTCCAGTAGGCTACCCTATCAGCACCTAATGCCTTCAAATTCTCTTATCTCCTATTAGCATGGCCAGAGTCTGGATGATTATGGGAATTTAAGTCCAACATATCTAAAGGGCATCAAGTTAGGGGAAGCTGTATGATATAATAAGGGTGTAACAAAAAAGTGGTGTGTTTTTTTTAAGATAAGAGTGAGACATGCAGCTGTTGAAGAATCAGTTGATCCTCTCTGTCTTGCTTTTCCATGCTCACAATATCTGTTATCAATCAGCTTCTATCTTTTATGTCAACAAGGAAAAAGATAAAGGAGAAAAGAAATATCTTCCATCAAATAAATCTTGCCATTTCTTCTTCTTCTTCTTCCCCACTCTACCACCTCTGCTTATTTATTTATAACTGCATCTTCCTTTGGAAAAACTCATTATAGGTGCAAGGATGAAGGTGAATTCAGATCAAAGCCGCCTTGAGGCCTCATTCCCAGTATTCTTTCTTTCTCTTTCTTTCTTGCTTCAAGTTCTTTTCAAATAAAGAACTTGGACAAAGTGACATATCCTTGGCATCCTGAAAACTCATTGAGTTTCCCTCACTGGAAGTGAAAGAAAGTTTATTTTTCCAGGTTATATACTAAGTATTATATTATATTTTTACTAGCTAAGGTCTTATGAAATATTAATGAATAAATACTAATAAGAAAGCACTTAGCTCTCTTATAACAGTCCATATATGTATAATTTATTATAGATATACATGTATGGAAAGGCACATTAGAAAAATGATTGTAATTTTTTAAAAGTTACAAATGGTATCAAATGCAAATTGACAATTTCTTGGTGTTTTTCATACTGTATGAGTGTATCCAAGGCATTCTGCCAAGTCACTGGACAGTTTCTCCAAAGAAAATCTAACATATGAAATATACAGTAGTCAAACACATAATATATGCAGTGGTTTTCCTGCAGCCTTTATTGACCTGCTTAATTCCATATGTGCTAAATTTTAACTCCCATAATCCCAATTCACTTGGCAGTCTATTAAATACATGAAAAAAACATTGGGGAAGTGGTTTATCCACAAATACAGTATCTTAAAAAGTTAATGTAATTTGGAAAAAGAAGTCTGAAATAAGAACAAAGGCTAAAAAATGATAAGTATCACTTGGCAGGAGGAGACAGAAGAAAGAGGGCTAAAGACAGTGATGGTGATGATAGATGTAGCAGTGCCAAGTGACAGCAACATCAGGAAGAAGAAGCCAGAGAAGCTGGAAAAATACTAGGGCCTAAAGGAGGAACTAGAGAGGATATAGAAAGTAAGTGGTCCTAGGAGTATGAGTATGTATATTAAAAAATCATTTCTCACACCTATGGATCTTTCTTCAGTCCACTACCAGAGACCTGGGAGTTTGATGGTTTTGTGCAATATAGATAGAGCCAGTTTGGTCTAATGGTTTGGGCACCAGGCTAGAAGCCAGGAAACTGAATTCTAGTCCAGTCTTAGGTATGAAAGCCAGCTGGATGACCTTAGGCCAGTCACTCTCTCTCTCTCTCTCTCAGTCCAACCCACTTCATGGGGTTGTTGTTGCGGAGAAAATAGGACGATAGATATGGACACTCTCTCTCTCTCTCTCTCTCTCTCACACACACACACACACACACAAACATCAGTTGATTAAATCTTTCTATGATGATATGTATGGTATTTATATTTAAATTATACTAATCATTTACGAAGTGGCTTCTATACTTATATCTTGATAATTCTAGTTTCAAAGTCAAATCATTCTCCTATCATTATCATCTCCTATCAAAGATTGTCTCAAATCTCCACCTTAATCCTTTGGCTGGGCAAGATGACTTTAGAAAACCCACTAACTCCACCATAGTGATCTATAAAAGTAGTAGCACTTCTCATCTTATAGCATGTATAGTAACTAAGGGTGCTCAAATTGTTTTTAAATCTAAAGCAGTGAATCTCACAAATAATGTTCCCTGAGACACCATCCCCCCCCCAGCAATGTTTGTTTTAGGTATCAATTGTGTGAGATACTTCCTCACCCTCATGCTTCCTCTTTTTTAAAAAAAAAAAAACTTAGTCTTCTCATATTTTTATTTGTCAAATTTAAACATACTTAATAATCTTAAAGTTTTCTTTTTTGAAGCCATCCCCTAGATGGTTCCTTCCTCTTTCCTATTTTCCTTCCTCAATTCATCCCTTTGTTAGCTTGTTTTGTTTTTTCAAACCATTTCCAATTCTGGAAGCATGGCAGTCTAAATTGTATAGAGGTTTTGTGGATATTTTTGTGGCAATAATTACTGTTTCAATGACTAACAGTAGAACAGCTGAAAAGTGAATCTGCCACCTTTTCTCTCTCAGAGCATCAATTGCAGTTGGTATTTCAGAACTTGGCTTTAGATATGGTAATGAGAGTTTTTCCCTCAGAAGCTGTTCTTGACAGAAAAATGCAGGAGAAAGGAAAAGAGGGGGTTAAGCTCCTCCAAGAACTGTAGCTGCTAGCCTTTTTTTTTTCATTTTGTTGTTTTTATGCCACCTGTACAGTGTTAAGGCAAGTGATTGTGCTTTCAGGCCCATGTCATCTGCTGCATTTCTTCCACATTTCCCACTATCATGAGTCCTGCAGCAATCAAAAGATGAAGTGGCCCTCTTTTTATCTAAGAAACAGACCAGTTAATGTAATAGGACTGCTTTATGGCAGCCCTGATGAATTCATATTTGATTTTCTGCCTTGTTTTTTTATGTCTTCCTTCATTGATCATTTTTATGTTTATAGAATAGTATCCAACTGTGGGAAAGGCAAGACAGAAAGCTTCACAACTGTCTTTATATCTTTCATCTTGTCTTTTTTCTTGTCTCTGACACTTTCTCATAAATTCATGTCTCTGCCCTGTCTCATTTCTTCCTTTTATTTTTAATTTCTTTCAGAGATTTCCTGGCATTATGTTTTTTTGCCTTTAGCTAATTTTTAGTAGCAGTATCTTGGTATCGCTTGCCTCCCACTAATTTCTGTGTTCCATTACTATTTTTCTTCATATCCCTGGTTATCATCTTGATTTTATTTGGATTTAAGGATTCTGGATGCTGTTAATCTCTGACACAGCACAGAATGTATCAAATTGTCTCAGCAAGCTTGATAATTATTAGACATGCAGGAGTTTCAACAAAACCTCTTCCTATCCTTGCTTTATTGAAGGTAGCTTCAATAATGTACCATATACAACTTTCATTTCTACATATTTAGAAATTCAGAACTGTCACCAAATTTTAAAAGTGAAAGGCCTTTTAAACTATTTTTTAATGTGAGAGGATACGTTATTTTTCATTTACAGTGGATATATCTAAATGTGCATATTTAAATCACATCTCATGAAACAGGATAGATTAAAAAAGAAATAGATTTTCCAGAAGATTCCATATCAAGCCTACATATGACAGTCATTGCTGTGACTGATGATTCATTGATTAAATACACCCCAAAACA
>NW_015386534.1:864662-886387 GCF_001527695.2 Protobothrops mucrosquamatus
CTCCCTCCCTCCCTCCCTCCCTCCCTCCCTCCTTCTCTCCCCCCCCTCTTTCGTATTTGGCTGTGTTGGATGATTATTTGGTGTACTTAAACTTTTGAGGGAAAAACCACACACATTTCCATAGCTAAAGACTTACTCTGAAATACCAACATAATTACACTGTTTAGAAGCCCTTTGGGAGAGTTTAATATTGTAAAATAGCTTCTTCTAGGCAAGGTATCTCAAAGCTGAGCCCTTTGATACCTGAAATCTTTTTCCAATTCTGCAGAATTCAGATAAGGATCTTAAACGAAAGCAGAAACAGCTTATTGTCCAACTTATTGAAGCTGTTTCCTAGATTTGGGGGTTCTTTGCAGAGGAACATAGTCCTATTCTGCAGTTATTCAGCCAGTCATCTTGCTGGGAAGGTCAAGCTGAGGAATTTGTCCTAAACATTGAAAGGAATCTAGGATTTATTCAGAAAAACTATTCTATGTGGATCTTTAGCAAGAGTATAAGTAGCAATAAGTAGAATTTTAGTATGGCCTTATAATTAAGTGCAAAACAATGGGCAATAAACAATAAACATATTTTAAAAATCTATCCATTTATGGCATATACACATACACATACAGGCATACAAACATTTTTTTTAATATCCAACCCTAACACAATTTATTTAGCAATAAGAATACCTGTTCCAGGTCCATACAGACCCCACAAAAAGAAACATTTTCAAGACATTTTTAAACTTTGGGTTGTGAGATTAAAATGTAGCACAGCAATTCTTTGTTACTGACTACCTTGGTAGGCAAACATTTGAAATAGGGTAGTAATCATTTTCTGAACAATGAACACATTTATTACAAAATTCTTGTGCCTGACAACAAAAACCTTCAATGTGAAACTGATTATGTTATGGTCAGTTTCAGGCAACAGGATAAGGCAGCCAGCAGTTCTAATAAACGAATTAAGGTCACAGAACTGAACTTGTTAACTTGGAATTAGCATTTTTTTTATAGAAGCACTGCAATGTGGGAAAAAAAACAAGTCAGGAGGAGAGAGCATGTCAAAGTAATCTCTCCACCCATCAACGGGGCAAAAAAGGGGCAAAAAAGATCAGGAACAGGACAGTCCATCAGAGGACTTAATCTGAATAAGACAGCAGCAATCAGCTGTCTTCGTAATGCATCTTTGTTTCTCAGTCACATGTTCATTTAGACAACATTTTGTTTAATGACTAAATTGTCGGAACAGAACACAGTTGCTGAATATATATAACCAAGATACAGAAATAAATTACTGTAAAATTACTGAAGTCACAACTTGGACTAACATTTTGTATTAGTGTCAAAAATCCCTGAGCACTGTAGGTTGAAAAGAAATCTCTGATTGTTAATACAAAAGCCTTGCCAACATGGGTCAGAAGGATGAAAGAGAGGGAAACATATTTTCCCACATCTGTAAAAAAGAATTCCATCCTTCAAAAAAAAAGTGAAATAGAATCATACCTTCAGAACAGCTGTAGATCAACTACAGCAAATTCTTTCTTATGATATCACTCTTATGATATAAAATCTTCCCCATTTTTACCAACATCAAAAAGATTTTTTTTAAGGAAAGTATAATCTTTCTGTCTAGAGTAAAATTTACAAAATGTTTAGAAGTATTTGGCTGTCCCTTTTCAAAATTATAGAAAACTATTAGATTGGGATGATATAATGGTTTTCACTAGTTTGGGAACTTTTGGTCTCTGCTAAACCAACATGATTCTTTACAATGAAGATGGTGGTGATGATTGTTGCTATTGCATCTTTCTGCCTGTAGGATTTTCAAGGCATATAATAGAACATGACTGATAAAAAATGTACATAAACATTTGCTACGTGTTCCAAATAGGAAAATATGTGAACATATTATACAGGTAATCCTTGCTTAATAACTGCTTTGTTTAGCAACCAAGGGTACATCTGTGATGAAAAAGTAACTTTGTGGCCAGTTATTGCACTTATCAGCACTGCAGTGTCACTTTGGTTGCACAATCAAGATTCTGGTGCTTCACAATAAGTAGATGTTTATGACCATCACCATTTGTGCACTTTACAACTAACTTGCAACAAAGTCAATGGAAAAGCTGGCAGTAAAATTACAAGTAGCTGTCACATCATATCTTGCTTAAGAATGGAGTTGCCAATCTCAGTTGTGGTCATCAAGCAAGGATTATCTATAGATTCAGATTGGTATAATCCAAATTATTAAGGTTTTAATTCCTTGGAAATCTCTCAATGTTCCTCATACAGTTACAGTACTTACAATTCCTTTCTCTCTTATTTTTTATCTTTTTTTAAAAAATGTAAGTATTTCCAATGACTCTTCCAAAGTAACTCCAGCAGGAACAAGCCTTATAGTGTTTTTTTATTATAGCTTCCTGGATCTCCACAGGATATAATAAAAAGAGGCTAAAGGGTGAATTGTACCTTCTTGTTATTCTTTCCTTTTAACAACAGAATGCTACATTTGATCAGTTGGAAGAAGAAAACTGAATAGAATAAAAACATCTTTGTATGATTTGCTCTGTTGTTGCATCTCACCTTTTCTCCACCCTTGCCCCCAATCTGTATTGTATCTAACAAAAGAATTTGCTTTCCAGGATCAAACTTTACAATACATTAGAGAATTTGCAAGGCTTGTTTATGCTTCCTACTGGGAGTCAACATTGTTTTGCATTGAACAAGCAGTGTTTGATCCTGTTTTATTTCTCTTTTTGCCATTTTGCTACTGGCAGTGAAAGTGGCAGGGGGCTGAGATGGGTGGCAAGGGAAGTTATTAGCTGAATCCTGCAAATATTTGTGAAATAGCAAGATTACAGCAGGCTCATCAGCTCTCATGGTTCTGTGATTCTTAAGGGAAGACAAGCTTTGTGTGGAGGCCTTTAGCAAGTTCATTCCTCTCAGAATAAGGCAGCTTGTCTGGAAGAGAAAAATGACTGCCATCTCTTCAAACTATTCCAAAATACATTTAACATTCCATTTTCTTTTTATTATTTCTGCTAAGACAGAATCTGCCCCCTTTTGTAAAAAGCATTATTATCACTGGTGTATATAGTATCTGGTGTAAATTGAAATTGTCAGTATGAGAATCATGATAAATTACACCTAGAATTTTACCTAGATTTGACCAGATGAGAAAACTCACAATGTTCTTTTCTTTAAGCTGAAGTGGGCTTCACAACTTTTTCATGTACTTTATTTTGAAATTGTGCAAATAATGAAATTTTGAAAGAAAACTGGGGTTTCAGGATAGATACTAGGATTTAAAAAAAATGTCAAAAGAATATTAAAAACATATTTAAATTCTCCTGACTAAATTTAGTAGAACCAGTTTTAAAAATATATAAGTCATCACTCTGTTCTTTCGTATCCATATATCTTAGCATACTTGCTAATTCATTTTCATTCATTTGTTAGGCAGCTTCTTCTTCACCTCACAGCTATTTCTTAGACATCATAGAAGAGAATTGTTAAAGCAAAAGAGAAGAGGAAGGGAAATTCATCCCATGTTGACAGAAATGTTTATAATAGAAATGTTTTGCTTTTAATTCCATTCAATCCTGTCTGACTCTTGGAATCTGCCTGGACAAGACTCTACAGTTTTCTTGGCAAAGCTTTTTAGAAATGGTTTGCTATTGCCCAGCGCTGAGAGGAAGTGACTGGCTCAAGGTTACCCAGCTGATTTTGTGCCTAAGGTGGGACTAGAATTCACTGTATCTAGATTTTTAGCCTGATGCTACAAGCATTACACCAAATTGGCTCTCAGGAGAAGCAAAGAAAAATTATATGCCCGATCATGAAGCTGATAATGCTGGAAAAGTTGTGTTTCATTCATTCTTATCCACTCATTGTTCAAGATCTGATCAGATAGAACAGGATCTCCCATGACAAAAAGGGGCAGCAGGCTAACTCTGGGCATGTGGAGTCACAGTTTGGTCCTCCATTATTATGTGCAATGCAGAAAATACAAAAAAAGAAAGAAGAAACATTTTTGTAAATACAATTTTTTTCCCTTTTCAAAGTACACTTTCAAACAGGTGTCACATTTTAGAAAATAGGCAGGTTAGTGAGTGAGAAAATATGCATATACAACTATCCCATCTTATAAGAGTTACAGGAGTTATAAGAATTATAAAAATTATTCCTCCTTCATATATTTGGACGGTATCTGGCTGTGTATGTATTTGTCTAAATGAAGAAGGAATGAGAGTTATGCTTATCACAAAGTATGTTAAAGGTAGCACATCAATAAGAATGAGTTACTCAATTAAAAATAAGTTTCTTTGTTATCTGAATATAAATATGCAGTTTTAACCAGAAATGGGCAATTATTTTTAGCCAAGCTGCCAATCAAACCTTTGACATCTATAATGAAAGTGTTCAGCAGTGATTATCACAATGTTCATTAATTATTAATAAATATTTATAGCAGTTTAGTTGCTATATATTGGCTGATTTCAGCTACATTGATACTTAATATTCTATTAATACTGAATTAACACTTGTTATTCTCTGTTTGAGAATCTTTAGACAAATCGTTATTAGTTTATATTATAATGCCCAGTGTTATATATGAAGTTTATGTTTTTGACATTTCATGTCAAGCAATTGGTTTTTCTGCTATTTGGCTAATGAAATTCTATTTTACTTACTGCACAATCTATCTAAAATGTACTATGTACATAATCATGCATCAATCCAAAAACATTTTTTTAAAAAAATCCTTAAAAATATACGTCCTTTTTGTCCCTTTACATTTTGCAATTGTAAAAAGATGGATTTTTTTAATGTAAAAATTATATTGCATGAAGATAGACAATACTGGAATATCTAAACTTGCTGTCTGAATAATAGAGTAGGGAGTGGAGATAAGAGGTAAGGAAGTGATGGAAAAGAGTATGACCCCCGCCCCACAAAAATATCCACAAAACCTCTCTTTATGGCAGATCTTTTTTTCTTACATCACAAGGAAGGGAAAAAAATACTTTGGATTGGAGATCTGACCTTATCCAAAGGGCTTTGAAATTAGACAGCTGCACATAAAGCTGCACATAAAGGAAGGTTGGAAGGTAAACTTTATACTAAATTATGCATTTCAAAATGGTTTACTGTATTTGGAAAGACTGGCAAGGGAATCTGATCTGTGTGTTTGCTTGTTCTTAAGTACATGAGTTCTATCATTTAAATGACAACATTTTGCACTTTGAACTGGATTAAACCAAACGATTGCACAGTTATTCATATAAGAGAATATATTCAAATAGAGATGGACATACTTCAACAGTTTGAAATAAAGGATTGTCCTCTCTTAAGTAGGATACCAGGCTCCCCTACAATCTTTCAAACATACTGACCAGAAAGAACAACACTGAATAACAAAATAAAGGAAATGCCAGCTTCTTTGCCAAAAAACCCCAACAGATTACAGTTTGAACATGGTTTAGCAGATATCGGTGATCTCAGCAGATAGATCATACCTATATTCCATCTAAGGAACACTGTAAATGTCGGACTTTTCCCCTAAGAAACCATTTGCTGCCAAAGAATTTTCTTATCTTTAGGCTCCAATCTTTATTCTTTCCCTCTTAAAATTCACTGGTGTGAACAGAGATGACTAAAGGTGACGGGTCAACAGCCTTGGGAATTAGAGATTTTCATTTAGTTATACAGGATGAGAAATACAGAGCAAGTAAGATGTTGCTTCTTATTCTGTTGTTATAAATAATGGAAGCTATTTTTTGAACTAGGAAAATCTTTACCAGATATAGCAAACAAAAAAATTAAAAGTAATAGGCATGGATGTTAATATCTTTTTACTTTAATCTGCCTGTGGGTATAGGGAAGAGAGAACCGACAAGTGACCAATTTTCCCCTGTTCCAAAAGATAAAGGCTCAGCCATAGAAAAAGAAGCAAGAAACATGTTCAGCAAGCAAAAACATGATTAGAAGATTTGGAGTTTTTTTATTTTCACCAGCCTTTGAACAGCCATAAATAACTCTGCTAAGACCAAGCTTTCTTCAGAGATGACCTACTTATTTTACCCATGATATCAGAGGTAAAACTGTTGCGAGATCTCTGCTTTAAAGCTGTGAGATTGGTCTTATCCAGAATGAGCTCCACAAGTCCTAAGCACTGCAGAAACATCTATTGAGTCCTGAAGAACAGAGAATTATTTATCAAGCAAAGGTCAGGACTGGAACATCACAAAATGTATTTGCTATCATGATGGCTTTTATTTAATGTTTTTAAAAGCATAAACTAGACTTTCCCACCCTGATACCTTCATAAATGTTGGGACTGCAATGTTGCATCTGCTAAATAGGAATTTAGGGACAGTTCTGTCAGAAGGTCACCACAGCTGGTCATGTCAAAGTGGGTGTTGACTCATGCATGATAAGGGATTTGAGAATTATTATTTTAAATGCTCTTTAACATCTCTACCTTCAGAGATAATATACTTTCCAAAAATGTTTCTATTAAAGCCATTATGTACTTACATTGGGGATTGGGGCATTAGGGATCTGGCACTGGGGAACAATATTGTGATTAGGGATTTTCATGTCTTTGATTTTGCTTCATGAATGACTGGTTGGTAGTGGCTGGGGAGATGTACTTTGTCGATTTCAGTCTACATAAGTTATACAGATTTTTATAACTTTGTATTTGGGTTAGGAGAAGCTTTTGCCTCTGGAATGGATGGAAAGGGAAGTGACCTGGAGGAGTGCATGGGTATTTTCTTCCTATAATAAACAGGACTATTAGTTGTGTAAAGCTAGTAAAAGTAGCAAAAGATTGAAGGTCCCCTGGGGGACGTTATTTTGTCTGTAAGAAACTGCATTGTTATGAGCTCATGTTGTATCATTAGTGACATAATTTGACCATTATCTTCTGTGATGATGTTTTTGTACTACCTTCGTTTTCAAAGAATCAGGGTCTTCTCAAATTGACTCTTGCCTTCATAATATGTATCCAAAATATCTAAGCTTTAGCTTCATTATTAGTGCATCTTTCTGGGTATGGGGGGAGGGCAGTAATCAGTTAAAAACAACCTAATTACCAGGTCTGGTGCTTTCAAGTTATGTAATCTAATAACATTAATGTGGTTCCTGTTGACTGAAATAAATGTTCTTTGTATCTAGCTTGATTAGCAATGAATGAAAGATTCATAAAAATATGAGACTTGGTAGAATCTTTTTTTCTTCAGCAAGTTTTTGCAAATGATATGCATATCACTTCTAGATTCTGGTGGTGATAATTTCATATTTATTCATACTAGACTAAGTCCAATATCACTTCAATCACGGCCAGCATTATTCATAGACCATTTGGGACATCACATGCTTTGCCCAAATTGCCTAGAGTGTTTTCATACAAGTGCAATGCAGTGTTAAGATCCTTGCTTTTCATATTTTGTAGTGTTGATCGTTAGTCTTCTAGGAAGCATGCAGATTATTTCTGTGCACTGCCTATGCACAGCTGGTGCTAAATTAAAGTTAGAAAGTTAAAGAAGCTGCCACAATGACAGTGTATTAATGGATAAGGCAGAAAACTGTAATTATCATTATTTCATGTTATTTTATTTTCCAGTGTCTGCTTCACAACAAATAATTAAAATGTATACTGAAGAATAGAAGCAACTTGGAAATACATTATTTTCCTAGTAGACAGAATTCCAAATATCTCCACATCCTCCAGCAGCTGATTTTGGCTAGAGTATCCATTAGGCTCTTGTTTGCCAATTTTCTAATTAATGAACAATAGATATATGTATCAAAATATATCATTTTACAGTTAGTCTTCAACCTATAACCACAAGTGGGACCAGAATTTCATTGCTAAGCAAGGCAGTTATGAGTTACATCTAATTTTATGATCGTTTTTGCCTTGATTGTTAAATGAATCACATGGTTAATTGAATCCAACTTCCCCCATTAAAATTTTACCTGTCAGAAACTGGCTGGGAAAATTGCACATTGCAGATCACATGACTCTGGGATGCTGAAACTGTCATAACTGCAAGGACCAGCCATAAGACACTTTTTTTCATTGCCGTTTTAATTTTGAACATTCACTGAATGAATGGTTGTAAGTCGAGACTACCAGTACTTATTTATACTTATGAGCACTCTAAATGTGTATGGTTTTTATACAAGTTTTTCCATGTAGACAGTAGCCAAAATATATTTTAACACTTTGGAATCAAAATAACTCAAGTTCCTTTTAATGTCATCACTGTCATACAAAGAACTGTCTCTTTTATGTTGTCTCAACTAAACAATGATATGTTCCTTCCAAATTTGGTGAAGTCACGTTACTCCAGATTCCTTATTAGTTGGTTTGATCCATGAGATATAGCTGGATCTTCCAAATTTATAAGAGCTGCTTTATGCTTTCATATAAAAGGATTAAATAAATTATGGTGCTTGCAAAGGTTCTCTGTTCATCTTTCTGCCTATAAATATCTGCTTAGTATTGACATTAACATGGCATAGTTAAGTGGTAAATTGTACTGTATTTTTGTATAACTGTTCCAGAGTTCCTTACAGCCTGGATTAAGAATAAAGTCCTTTTGTTTTTTTTTGTTTTTTTTCTAAAAAAGGATCAAATCTTCCCAAAGAAGAAAGGGCTAGTGGAGAAGTCCTTCACATATTATGGAAAACAGATTTTTCAGATCACTATATTACAGAAAACTTACAAATTTTGAATTTAATGCATTATGACAAATAAATATAAATCAGTAAACCTAAATTAAATAACTGTCCACAATTAACAATACAACTATAGGAGCCCTTGTGATAGCAAATTGATAGAACAGTTCAGTTGGATTACTACAGGGCCTTGGCCTTCATCAACATTAAAGGTAAATTCCCTTTGCAAGCATGACTATCAAATTCTCTTTAGGAAGATTTATTAAGAAGAGAGATGTTACAAGACTCTAGCAACTGAAGTATTTCTCAATAAGTAAGCAGTATATCACCAACATATAATTGGAGGGAATGACTTCCTCATTTTTTTTCTTTCTAGAAAACCATAAACTGGTAGGTCTCTTCAGTGATAACAAAGGACTTGGCAGTAACTGCTTATAAAACCATTTTTTAAAAATTCTTATTAGTTTAGGAACTGATCATTACAAATAGTTTCAGATTTAATTCCTAGATTAATATTCTTCACTTGGCACATACTGCAACATTTATCCTAATTCTATGGCTAGATGAATAGATGAGAATAGTTGGAGTTTTACTGATTATGGATGATGGGGAAGAGATACAAGCTACTCTGAAAAATTCAAATGTCCTCTAGATATGTGCTATTACAATACATGTATTATTGATGTGATGGGACCATAAGAGAGATTTCCATGTTTGCTTTACATTCCAAATGCAGGGACTTTATAGACATCAATATTTCATTTTGTCATCTCATACAGGTGTTTTATAGAAGACAAAAGCTCCAAGGTGGCCTGGTTAAATCGTTCTGGTATCATTTTTGCGGGTCAGGACAAGTGGTCTCTGGACCCCCGAGTAGAACTCCAGCAGCTTTCTCTTCTGGAATACAGCCTTCGGATCCAGAAAGTGGATATCTATGATGAAGGGTCATATACATGCTCAGTCCAAACGCTGCACCATCCCAAGACTTCTCAAGTTTATTTGATTGTTCAAGGTAAGAAATCATGTTTGGAAATGGGAGCAGAATTTTGGAAAACTACTAGCTATTGTCATGAAGAATTCCATTGTGAGATTTATTTTTAGTGTCTTGGGGAATTGTCTGAGAAATGTATAATAAGGCCCTGATTTGCATCCATTTTTTCCTGGTAAGGAAATCCAAATTGAGAAAGAAGGACTGGTTTTCATTTCCCATATCTCCTTCAGCCTTCTTATGTGGCAATATATTAGCAAACCATGGTACTATTCACCTTCTTTCTGTATAGATCTGTACTGTCAACTAGACAATCTAATTTTGGAGAGAAGGACATCTAATATGCAGAGCAACTGAAAATTAAAGGCTGAATGCTGCACAATTATCTTCCCAAAATAAGTCTATATAAGAAGTTGTGTCATTACAGAATTGAGAAATTCATAGTGATTATGAATACTAACAACAATATTGTCTCCAGTATAGGAAGGAAGTTTCTGCTTAATATTTGTTGCAAGGGAAATGAATGAAGAGAATTAATGCTTTCATATTTCCCTATGGTCTTCCCAGAAATATTTAGTTGGCAATACATTTGTGACAATAATGCAAATATTTCTCTTACACTGTAATACTGATTGGTGTGACTGGCAGAAATGATAGTAACTTCTAGATAATAACTGAAATAAAGCAATGTGATCATAATAACATAAGCCCATGACTTCATTATTCATGTATTTTGGTTTTTAACTTTCAAGCACATCTTTTAGCTTTACATAAAGGCATATAAATTACATTAAGCTAAACAATGGTTTCTTTCTCGCTTAGCACATTTTGATAAATGAAGCCGTTGTCTTCTGTAAATGATGGTTTTTGGCTTAAGGCTTGCATCTTTTTCAGCAAACTGTCATGGTGTGACATGCCATTCAGATCTGAATTTACTAAATTCTATTTCTTTGGTTTTGTCTGGCAGATTATGTCAGCATAAACATAGTGTCCCAAAGATGCTTTTTTGTGAGGCAACTGGACTTTCTTGTTTTTCTTTGAAGACATTTTGCTTGTCATCCAAGAAGTTCTTCAGCTCTGACTTGATGGTGTGGAATGGAAGGATTTTTATACTCCTTACAGACAGCTGGTCATTTGCATTCTTTTAAAGAGTCATTGAGGTCATTCCCCACTATCCAATCAGAGCTGAAGAAGCTTCTTGTATGAGAAGTGAAATGTCTTCAAAGAAAAACAAGAAAGTCCAGTTGCCTCACAAAAAAAAACACATATTTGGGACAACTATGACCTGGATGACTGAGAATCTTCATTGACATAAACATAGTGATATCAAACAATGGTTTACAGTATAGTAATATGTGTGAATAATGCTTTTTGGGTTTGTTCAAAAAATTGTACATTCAGCTTATTCAAAATATAGCATGTCATGTAAATTTAGCTAAAAATTTAACCTGTATAGAGAAGAAACCAGATTTGTGTGCCAAAAATCGGTTTAGTTTCTGATATTGTCAGTCAGAAGTTTTAAGCCACTGGTTACATTAAAAGAAAAAAAAAAACTTCTGCTTGAATCATCAAAAAGCCACTTCCAGACAGAATAGGTATCCCTAGTTTACTTAAGCAGTTAATTTGTTCAGGTCTAAAATAGCTTTCGATCTTCTAAAATTCATATGAGTTTTAGAGAGTGAAACCAGATTCTGCAGTTCTGCAGTTCTATGGATATTTACTAAGTTCTTCTGTGCAGAATGGAATTTACATTTATGTAAACAGAGAATTGGTTTTTAATCTGCTGGCCTTTATCTGAAACAATAAAGATAAATGATACCCTAATCAATGTTCTGTCCTTAATTTATACCTTCTAAGATAACCAATGGTAAACTAGCATTAATCTGCAGGACAAATAATTCAAAATGGACAGGATATTCTCTTATGCCTGCTAAGATGTGAATGACTGATTGCTGATTTCACACTATATTTCACACTGTACATCATGTGAAATGCTGACTGGGTAGGTGGAGATTTATCACAAAGAATATAGATGTCAGGGCAGTCACATGACTCCATCTCTGTAAATGACACTCATATCATTTTTAAATTAATTGAAAAGTTGAGAATTTATTAACTACTTAGGATTCAGGTTTACCTCTTCACATCTTTACCTTTTCATCTTAAAATGTTTTCTTTCTTTTTTTAATTAAAATATTTTAATTTAATTTTAGATTCTGAGAATTTCATTTTTCAGTGACTTTGACAGGACAATTGGTAAGAGTTTCAGATGACATTGCCTCAAAACATTTTTCAACATTTTGATAAATAATAATAATAATAATAATAATAATAATAATAATAATAATAATAATAATAATAATAATAATAATAATAGTAAAGTTGGAAGGGACCTTGAAGGTCATCTAGTCCAACCCCCTGCTCAGGCAGGAAACCCTATACCATTTCGGACAAATGGCTGTCCAGTCTCTTCTTAAAAACTTCCAGTGTTGGAGCATTCACCGNTTCTCTTCATTAAACTAGACATACCCAATTCCAGCAGCCGTTCCTTATATGCTTTAGCCTCCAGTCCCCTAATCATCTTTGTTGCTCTTCTCTGTACTCTTTCTAAAGTCTCAACATCTTTTTTACATCGCGGTGACCAAAACTGGATGCAGTATTCCAAGTGTGGCCTTACCAAGGCATTGTAAAGTGGTATTAACACCTCACGTGATCTTGATTCTATCCCTCTGTTAATGCAGCCTAGCACTGTGTTGGCCTTTTTGGCAGCTGCAGCACACTGCTGGCTCATATTTAGGTGATTGTCCACTAGGACTCCGAGGTCCCTCTCACAGTTACTGGTTATACAATACTGGTTATACAATTGGATACTTGAACAAATAAACATTATAATTAGCTTTTGTGGGCAGACAAATGAAGTAACTAATAAAACTTTTTTTTAAAATTATCCAAGAAAATAATTTGGCATTAGTTTCTGCAGGCAGGTCTCTCTTTTGTAGTACTACAACTGAACAAACCCAATGGACAACATCTTCTCTTGGGATTTCCCTGAAATATGGGAAGCCAGAGAATTTGGAGATCAATGGAGAGATGATTGAACAATGAAATATATTACATTATTACAAAAATTAATTTTTATCAAACATAAAACAGGAAGGGTATTCAGATGCCTCTGAATATGTACAAGCATATTAGTAGGGCATTTGTAACTGTTCTTAGCTCTTAGGCATTTAGATAAATGCCATCATTTTAATTTCAAACCAGAAATGAACTGGAAGCTAATGAAGGTCAATGAAACAGGCATTATATGATCATAATCCAATTGCAGTCACTATCTTGCTGCCAAATTTTGCACAAACTAATGTATGTATGGAGTGTCTTCAAGGACAGTCTCATCATAATCTGGATGAAATATTAACAGGGAATAGATTGCTCTGAGTATAGCTGTACTTGTACATCAACCTAAACTGACAAAAGGTGTCTTTTTTAACTCACAAAGAGCCCACAGTATCCTATGTACATATTCCCAGTATACTGAATTTCATAACCAAAAGGTGTCAGTAAAGTGGTTGAAATTATTAGCTATAAAGTAGCATAATTTATCAGGAAGTTATTTATTTTTATTTCAAAAGTTACACTGGGAATGCTAAATACAATAAAGTTGCCTTGTGGAGCCATCCAGAGTCACCTTGTGATGAGATGGGTGGCAAGCAAATTTAATAAATATATAGGAGGCCCAGTTTCTCAAAATTGATCCCATTCCCACCTTCCCAGCCCTGCCCATTATTCCAAACAGTGATCCAAATCTGTGCTGCTGAAATCTGACCTCCTTTTGCAAGATGATTTTAAAGTTAACTTCGTGATTTGGAATTCTGAGTACAAATGGGAGTGGTTTGCTTTCCACAGGTATCCACCTCCTTGTCCCACTTGTAAAAACTCACCCCAAAACACAAAGAAACCCAAACTTGATTAACATTTCTTCCAGGGATACCAGGAAAGTCTGATGTGGGCTATAACTTGTTAGAACACGATTACCCCCAGTTCAGAGAAATTGTCACCTTGTGAGCTTTAGCTTTTTCTGAAATAGCTCGATTGCCACTCACCTGAACATATAGAAAATTTAATCATAGAATTTTTTCTGTCATTAAAACTATTTTTATTTCTTGATCTTCATCCAGTCCAATATCCATTATTCAATTTTTTTAATCTTATATCAATGTTTCTCAACCTTGGCAACTTTAAGAGGTGTTGAGTTCAATTCCCAGAATTCCCTAGCCAGCCATAGATCAAATGTTAAATTTCTTTGCTGGGGTAGACACATTTATTCATTTTGGCCCCAGTTTCATTTTCTCTTTAAAAAGTTCAGGGTTTTTGTCATCCATTTCACCAAATAATTGAAATTTTGTGGAATTTGCAATTTTTTACAAAGGAAAATAAAATTTCACTCATGAGCTATAGACATTCCAAATGAATAATGAAATATATGCAGTTATTAAGAATTGGACAAAACTGATGTAGATGCTATGCAATAGTTAATACTATGCAAATCCATAGTTAAGTATTTAGACCAGGGGTCCCCAACCCCCAGGGAATGGCCCACTGCTGGGCCATGGTCTGCTCAAAACCAGGCCACATGAGCAGTGGGCAAGTGTGCGCATGCACTCCATTTGCTCTAATGGTGGGCACTATTTCACACACCCACACCTGTCCCTTGCATGGAACCATTTCCTCTCCCCCCCCCACCAGTCCACAAATGACAATGATGGTGCTTACATGACAGTGAGGGTGCTTACCATAAGGAAGTTGAGGGTTTGATGAACTGGTGTAAGAAAAACAGCCTAGTTTTAAACATTGGAAAAAGTAAAGAGATTATTGTCAATTTCAGAAAAGGAATGCATAGCCACACTCCTCTGTGGATTAATGATTCACCTATGAAGATAGCTTGGTTGCTCAACAGCAAGACACTGGTGAAGCGGGCACAGGAGTGCCTGGATTTTCTGCATTGCATGAGAAAAGCACATCTTCCTTTTCCTGTCCTTACCACTTTCTATAGAGGGACAATCGAGAGCATCCTGTCATACAGCATTACAGTCTGGTTTGAAAGCATCACTGCTTCAGACAGGTGCAGAGAGTGGTGAGGTTGGCAGAAAAGATTATTGGCAGTTACCTCCCTTCCATCCAGGACATAGCATATTAGCGTTGCTTGAGCAGGATCTGCAAGATTTTCTGGGACACTAAACATCCTCTTCATGACCTGTTTTCAGTCACAGTTTTGTTCCATATAGCATCAATCTTGTGAACTCTTGTTTCTTCTTTCTGCTATGTATTCAAGATGGACAGTGATTAATATTTATATGTTATTTATATGTAAGGGTTTAGGTTTATACATATGTTGTACATAGCATGTTTAAATGTGTGTTATGTATGTGTAGACTTTGAGAGCAAGCAACTAATTTTTTAATGTGTGCCAATGTGCCCACAGTAAAAAAATGAAATAAAGTTTATCTATCTAAACTAGAAAGTTTGGGGACCACTGATTTAGACAACAGTTCAGAAGATGAACCTTAGACCTTTAAATCTTATCTTGGACATTTTTATTACAATTTGGACTGTAAGAGAATGTTATCCTTGATTTATAATTTGTAGCAGAAGTTCCTCACAGCCACACTAACATGTGATAGCTTTCATTAACATGCAATAAACAAATGAATGTTAGCCCTTAGTCAAACTGAAAATCTGTGCAATTTCCTGCATTCTTATTGACTTCATTGAATTTCCATTCCTCTGCTTTGCTAGAGTTATTCACAATGCTATTAAAAGGAAATAGTAATTGGCACTATAAGATATGCTAAGAGTGAAGTGCCATTAAAAAGGAGACAAATTTAAAACAAGATTTTTCAGTTATACTTCAGCTGCAGCTTCTCTGGCCTATAGAAGCTTTTCACGATCAAAGTACCCTTTGAACACATATGAATAATGCCTTTTGTGAAGGCCTTACTAATTGGAGAGATAAAATTACCATCTGCAGAGAAGATGATACATTTTTTTTCCTTCTGTGCTAACCAGCCATTTAATTATGAAGACCTCATGCCCTTGACTTCCTGCCTATCCAGCAGGATAACTTCAGGATTGCAAAAAAGAAAGTTACAGAAACAGCTATGTTGTTCCATGAGAAATATTCCAAAACCATCCACTGTAAGGCCACTATTAGAGGCAGCCACACATCAGGAAAAAAACATACGTTATCAGCAAGTTACATATCCTGTCTGATTATTGGTAGTGCTCAACTTCTCAATTTACAACCATTTGTTTAGTGACCATTCAAAGTTATAACAGTACTGAAAAAGTGACTTACTATCGGTCGTCAGATTTCCAACCATCATAGCACCCCTCATGGTCATGTGATCAGAATTCAGGCACTTGGCAATCAGCATATATTTATGAGAGTTGCAGCTTCCTGGGATCATATATTTACGAGAGTTGCAGCTTCCTGGGATCGTTTGCGACTTTCCCATCCGGCTTTTGACAAACAAAGTCAAGGGAGGAAGCCAGATTCGCTTAATGGCCATGTGGTTCATTTAACAACTGCAGTGATTTGCTTAACAACAGTGGCAAAAAAGGTCATAAAATTAGGTATCACTCACCAACCACTTTGCTTAGCAATGGAAATTCTGGTCCCAGCTGTGGCTGCATCTCTGTGTCAGAGTACCGTTCTAGCCACAAAATCTAAAATTTGTTATCCATGTGAATACATTAGTTGGAATGATCAAGTTACAAATTCTTGAAACTTCAATATAATTGCAAAATAATTTCATCCTGGTAAGATTGAACTGTTTTAAGCACAGTAGATCACCTTTAACTTTCCATCTTCCTAACACATTTTTTCTATTTATATTCATTAATATTTTCATGTGGTGCTGTGGTTTCTGTGGGTGCTCTGCAACCATTCCATTTAGCTGAGAACATTTTTTTTTGTCTTTCTAAAACTGAAAATAAGGTTTGCAACCAATGCAATCTCATTTTCTTCTTGCAGTATCTTTTCAGGAAGACAGCTATGCTATCCACCAACCAGACCATTCTAATATACTTCAATGCATTTTTCACATCGATATTTATCATCTAAATGGGTGGGCAACTTTTGGTGGCTAGAATTCACATTAACATTGGCAGGAGGAATGATGAGAGAAACTGTTTGTTGCTTTAGACTGGGTGATGATTCAAAGCCACTATGTTTTGTTTTTCTTGACAGAATTTGGGAGCTTAGCATTTTTCATTTTTCTTTTAAATTGTATTACAATTATCTGAAGACTTGCTGTTATCTCAGATAATGCATTCATGAGTTTCTTGCCTTAAATGTTTGGAAGGTACATGTTTGATTTTGGCAATGGTGACTAAAGAGAGCTTCAGAACAGAAAAATAAGGTTCAATGATATATTTCTTGTTATTTCAGCAAGCCTCAAAATTATCTTTTTCCTCAGGGTTATATTTTTATTTTTTCCATTTCTTAGTATGTTTCTATCTCAGTTTTTGTCTAGCCCTTCAGTGGAGACCTCTTATTTAATTTTATCCTAATAATAATGAACCTGCAAAGGATGGTCAGGAATATACTGCCCTCAATTTAGCCATCTGCTCTATAAATATATGTAGACTTGAACCTATATCTTTAATTCCCAATCCCATCCGTTAATCACTTCACCTTCCTGAATCTTGGTTCTATTTCATTCAGTTGTTCAACCACAAAATGAGAGATATTATGACTTTATATCTCTCTTTCTGCAGCCAACATAAGAGTAGTTCCACATATATATTGGCAATTCTAGAGTCTGTCTTTCATAAACAGCTCACAAAACCTTAGGGCACAACACAGACTTTATGGAGTGATGTAGTTATTTTTTCAAACTGGGAGAAAGAGAAAGAGGAAATCAGGGAAAGACTTTACACATAGAAGGTTCAGAAAGAGAATTTTATGATTGTGAGAGATAATGGTGGGATAGGCCTTCAAATACTTTTTTTGATCAAATAAGTTTGTGCACCTATAGTATGAAATATTTTTCTTGGTATCCCCAAATTTATTCTTGTTTGACTCAGTCTGAAGAATATGCATACATAGAAAACAAAACACAAGAGGGTTAGATAGTTCATATGTTTTTCTGTGCTTTGCTATATACTATACAATTTTTATATTTCTTTTTACTATAATGTTTGTGAGACTATTGTAACTTCTTCCATATTGCAGAGATAAATAAAAAAATTAAAGACAGAAAGACTAGCTTTGACAGTAAAATATTGATTGTCTCTTCTTTCCTTCTTACTCATCTTCAGTTTTTCAGTACCTTTGGGCACTTTGTGCATTACATGTGAACATATTTCTATCTGTCCTGAAAAGTTTATTGTGCTGCTAGCTAATGATTAACCACTTTCAAAATATTTCATGCCTGAATAAATAGCATAAATTGTTTATTAACATAAGTATATTTTTTTTTAATAAATCAAGTTGGATACAAATAAAAGAGAAATATATAAAAATTTGAACCCAAGGCATTGACCAGGAAATAATTGTTTGGAAAGGAATATCCTATATTAAAATAAAAAAAATTCACAAGTCCTTCAACTCTATAATTTTCAGGACCATTGCCATATGAGAACAATCTTGCAGGCAGGCAGAAAGGAAGGCCAGGCTGACTTAAAATGTTTGAATGATTTCAGGTGCAGGACTTCACTATTACTTTCAAAATCCCCACCTTCATCTCCATATATACCCATTTCCTTCCTCCCTTTTCTCAGCTTGGCAAAGGACAATCCAGAATAAAAATGAATGCACTTGAAGGGTAATTCAGTAGTATTAATGAAATAAAAATAAATAGATTCAAGGCATGATTACTTTTGGTGAACTGTCTGGAAATTCTAGAAAACACATTTCTAACTCACTTGAACTAGATATAACCAGATTAGAAAAACTGTGAAGACCTTGGTACTCCCTAAATTATTTGCTTGCAGATTAACCAGACTTACTCCCTGTTTCTATAGTAGCTTGTCCTGCCAGTGTCAGTGGGGGTGTCATTTTGTCCTTGGTAGTTCCTTGATTAGGGTGTTTTCTGCTTGATTGTTTGCTTAGGGCAGTGGTTCTCAACCTGTGGGTCGGGACCCCATTTGGGGTCGATCGACCATTTCATGGGGGTCGCCAAGCAAGGCTGTCCGCCATGTTTTTGGCCGCCATGTTTTTGGCCGCCATTTTTTTCCCCTTTTCCGGCGGGTGCCTTACCTCCCTTGGGCTGGGCCAGCTGGTGGTCGGCCTGCTCCATCTCTGCCGCTTGCCAGCTATGCCTCGGCCAGCGCAGGGGGCGGAACCACGCATGCGTGGTGCTCCCGGGCAGGGAAAGTCCTCAACTTACGACCGGTTGGGTAGTCCTCAACTTACGACCGTTTTAGTCCTCGACTTACGACCGGTTTAGTCCTCGACTTACGACCGGCTGGGGTCGCAGCATTAAAAAGGTTGAGAACCACTGGCTTAGGGTGAATTCCCACTTATCTGGGCATTGGATGCCTGAGAGGATATTTACTGGTCTTTTTCTTTCCTTCTTAGATTTTCTATTCTCTCTTTGGACTATTGTGTAAATAAGGTTTATTTCTGTATGTCTAACGACAGGTGATTTGTCTGAATGTCAAACTTCCAGAAATTCCCTAGCATTTTTAGATTTGGCTTGGTCTAGGATGCTCATGGTTTTCCAGTTGAAATTATATACGAAGTAGCAGTCCAAAGACATGATCCACAATATATGGACTGACTAAATCATAGCTTCAACTAGGAAATTGTGAACATCCTAGAAATAAACCATAATTACACACCATTCCAAAGAGGCAATAAAAAAGCTATTAAGGATAAAACCTCACCCTCACCACAACTAGAAGGGCAAGCTACTGAATATAAACAGGGACCCACATTCACTCTCAACTGATGATGTTACCTAGTTGGATAAGGGAATATCAGCAAGCAAACAATCACAGACAGCATAAGGATTCCACAGTTCAATCCTCAACTACATATAATCACTTGTTTTGGAGATTAGAAAAAGCTGCTATAGTTTCAAATAATATTGAAATCCAGGATATTTTTTTTAAAAAATAATGCAAATTATGAAGTTTCAGGACCTAATCATTCTATTGCTGATTGATTTCCGGACAGTTTATGGTTGATGAATAAATGATATAACAAGTTGTGTCCCCAACTGATTCCAAGTATGAAATATCTCTTGAGAATCTCACCTCCTTACTTCAATCTCATGCAATCTTCTCACTTGAACAGATATATATCCATTTACACTTCTATAAGTGAGAGAAAGTAATATTTGCAGGCTTTTAGTGTCAAAGCCATCATCTCTAATCAAAGCTTGAACAGGATTGCTTTAATACAGCCTTCCCCAAGTTGATGTTTTCTGAATATGTTAAACTCTTATATTTTTAACCAAGTATTATAATAGCTGCAGTCCAACATAGCTGAAAGATATTTGGTTAAGGAAAGCTACTATAATTTTCACTTGTATTTCAAGCCAATATCCAATGTGATTGTTACAAAATGTCAAAATATGATTTCCACTAATTTGTTCATTGTCACATTAAATTCAGGAGCAAAGTGCTTTACTTCTACATTAATGGTCACCAAATCAGTTCATAAGATTCTGCCTAGCTCTGTTTTGCTGATCTTCCAGAAGATGTTGATGCTTAAGCATATAAGGACTGATTTGAAACATAATAAAACACTGAGCTAGTTCACACATGTATTCACAATATTGGTAGCTGAGCCCATCGCAGATCAAATTGCCCTGTGTCATCTCTAAACACAGTTTCTTCTAGTTGAGTCAGTTTACATGATATAATGACAATAATTACAGCAGTCATATAGTCATCTGTATAAATGTACACTCACGGTTGATTTATCAAACCACTGGTGCAGAAGAAAAGGGTTTGATGAGCTTTATGATGAAGTTCTATTTGAAATTGACAGAACATGCGAGCAAGATGTGCTGCTTGTGATTGGAGACTGAATGCCAAAGTTGGGAATATTAAATGGGACAATGTAGTACAACTATATGGCCTAGTAAATCAGGAAACCAACATCAATTTTTGCTATCCCAATTATTTATAACTAACAACTGTCTTCAAATAACCAAGACAATGTTTGAATACATGAATATCACCAGACAGAATACATGCAGAGGTGGGATTCAGCCAGTTTGCACCACTTTGGCAGAACTAGTAGCTAATTTTTTGCTGGCCAGGCAAAAGCACAGAGAACTGATTGTTCGCATATTTGCATCACACCACTGAGTACATGGAGATGATATTACTGATAAAGGGTGATGGACAAACTTAATTATAGCATCAAAGAGAGAGCTAGGTTCTCACTGTGAAACAGATCATGAGCTGCTCATGTGCAAATTCTAAGAGAAGAGAGAAGGAAGAGGAGAAACTCAACCAATTTCCCTAATATAATCCTGAACATATACTTATCATTTTCAAGAAGAACATCAGGAATCATTTTGAAGTCCTGAATCTAAATGATAGAAAACCAGAGGAATTATGGAATAAATTTAAATAAGTCATTAATGATGAATGTGAAAAGACTTCCAAAAATGAAAAAACAGAGAAAAAATAAAACTAGAGATCTGAACAAATTGTGATTTTGGAATATCAAACAAAGATAGAAAGAGTACTGTAATACTGAAATATTGTACAGTAGAAATGTCAACATCCAAAATCCCTTAAGAAATATTCCCTACTTATAAATACTTCCAGCATTAGAAGATAATGTTATATCAGCACTCTGGTTATTAATAAACCAGAAGGCAACAGGAACTGAGAAAATACTCATTGAAACATGTTAAGCAACAGAAGAAGAATTGGTTAATGTGATAATTAAGCTGTATCAGCAAATCTGAAGAATGATACAATCACCAACATATTGGGGGAGATCAATCTACCTTGATCTGGAGAGAGAGAGAGAGAGAGAGAGAGAGAGAGAGAGAGAGAGAGAGAGAGAGAGAGAGAGAGAGAGAGAGAGA
>NW_015386534.1:886487-906812 GCF_001527695.2 Protobothrops mucrosquamatus
ATCTGATGCATATACAGTAATAGAAAATGGAACATTATAATTGAAAAATCCAAATAATAGAAAAATAAGTCAGTATGTGCTCCATAGATTTAAAAAGGCTTTCATTTGGGTCAATTACTTAAAGCTGTGGCCTGTGCTTATAAAATTACATCTCCTTTTCCTCATAAGCAACCTATCTACAGTTCAGGAAACCTCAGCATACAGTAGTTAAACAGACTGACACTGGGAGTGAAAGAGAAGTGTGACTAGTCTGTTTAATCTTTTATTTATTAAACTTGTATGTTTAATATATATTCAGAGAAACTGAATTAGAAGAAGATGAACATTGTTTTAAAACTAGAGGAAGAACCATCAATAAGGTATCCTATGCTGATGACACTATTTTGATAGCTGAAAATGCAAACGATCTGCAAATTCAAATAATAATAGTCAAGGACCACAGTAATGGGACTATAATTAAATTTGAGGAAGAACAAACTAATGATAACAGCTGGAATAATCATCCTCCAAAATGAAAATATTGAACTAGTGGATAGTTTTTGCCTTTTAAAATCAACCATCAGCAGTAAAACAACAATCAGTTAAGAAATATGCCACAGGCTAGACTTGGTAGAACAGCCATGAACGCCTTGGAAAAGATATTCAGATGACTTGATGTGTCTGCATCAAGAAAAACCTGAATCATGCATGGAGTGTTATTCCCTGTGGCACTGTAGAGAAGCAAAAGTTGGACTTTGAAGAAGCAGGATACAAAGAGTATTGACACTTTTGATCTTTGGTGTTCTATCAATCATGGATGATTTCACAAATGGGCAGGACTCTTAAATTTTCCTCTGAAATTGATCATAACCAGTTTTTTTCAAATACATCCTGGATATTGGAAAATTAAGCTTTATCACAATCAAGTGATGTTTAATAGTTCTGTGTGTCTATATATTATAAATAAGATGGTTAAAACATGAGGTACAACACTTTTAGTGCTTTGGTTCAGCAGTCTGTGGTAGTTATGGACACAAAAGCTGATTCTGATTCTGCAAGGAGCCGTTGCTTATGGCTGTGAATTATTTGAAATAATGGGCAGTTGAATTCCATGAAAGTCTTTGAAATAATGATATCAGGGAACGCAAACATGGAGAAAAAAAGCAATTAATCTCCATTGCCTAATATTGGAGTCACTTGTCCTGGCCATTTAAAGGAGAGGAGAACATAAAATAGATTACCAATTTTATTTGGCACAACTTACATTGATTATGCTACAATCAATAAATAGTCCCTCTTCCCAGTAACCTTTCCAATGTTGATATTTCTGTTCATACTCTTCTTTTTTTTTTAACCGTAATCATGCTCATTTCTGTCAATGCTGTTAGCAAATCCACAATTACCGATCAGTGATTATTACTACCTTCACACAATACCAATGATTATGTGAATTTTACTCCCCAATTACAAATTGAAAGATCATAAAAACTATTCTGTCTTGCTCAAGAACAAATAATCAGCTAAAAGGTCATTGCTAGTAATATGAGGTAGAAACAGATCATAAGCTTTTAAATTGTTTGGAAGAAAAGTCAACTGTGGAAGGTTGCCTGAACACTACATATACATTCTGAATATCTAGGATAAAAATAAGTAAACTTAAGCTTAATAAATAAATAAACTTAAAAATAAATAAATAAATAAAGTCTATATACTTTAGATATTAGCTTTTACAATTACTTGATATTTGGTAATATTGTAAGGGAGTGATGAGAAGTGAAACTTAATTTTTGTACTTTATTTTATTAAAACTGTGTAAAAGCGTATTGTACAACATTTGTATTTTTGCTGCCACATTTTGCCAGCACAATACAAGAATGTCCTTGAAGATGTAAAATAGCTGTGGGCCATGCATATAGCAATAGTACTTAGACTTATATATCACTCCATAGTGATTTACAATGTGAGTATATTGCCCCCAACAATCTGGGTCCTCATTTTACCAGCCTCAGAAGGATGGAAGGCTAAGTCAACTTTGACCCAAAGATGCTTTTTCACCAGGCAACTGGACTTCGTTGTTTTTCTTTGAAGACATTTCATTTCTCATCCAAGAAGCTTCTTCAGCTCTGACTGGATGGTGGGGAATGGAAAAGAGGATGACTGAGAATCTCCATAGACAAGTCAACCTTGAGCCCATCATGATCAAACTCCAGACTTTGGGCAGAGTTAGCATGCAATACTGCGTTGTAACCTCTGTGTCAAAGTCTACTCCTTAGGGCTCAACAACCCCTGGATTGGTTTGATGCAGCTATTTCTTTGATCCCTACTACCAGGATTTCCCAGTATTGTTCATATATGGTGGCCTGTGTTGGAATAACAAATAGCTGTTCATCATCTTTAGCTTTCTTTTATGAACAGGTGCCTGCCTTTAAAAACAATCATCCCAGAATATTGAGGGAGAGAAAACAAGGAAACAGATATAAATCAGATCTTAGTCAGCTACTCAATGAGATGTGAAATAGGTTTCAGGACAGATCATACCACACATACCAACTTGTTAGCTATGATAATATATAGAGTGATATTGTGCTTGGGTAACTGAGCTATTATGCCTTTCTATCTAGTGAATATGTAGGAGTTTTTTGCATATTTAATAGAAATTAAATGTTTCAGAGCTATCTTAATGAAAATTTTATCCTGCTAATACAGAGTTTTCTCAATGCCTATGAACAGATACATTCTTTGTTTCAGTTCTTCAGAATTGAAAACTAGCGAAATTTTTCAACAACTTTTATTACAGTACCCACTTTTTGCTGTACAATAAGAAATTGTCCTTTCATTTCTATTGATCTTTTTCACAATCACTGTTCTTCCTATTTACATTCACTGATTTGTTCTTATCTGAAGCACATAGCCATCTTTCTTTTTCCAAGAAGGTTTTTGGGAACAATGCAGCAGAAATATAATCTTTATTTTCTCCAGCTGAAATAGGACCAATGTGGCATACAAGAATCACTGAAATAGTTTCTCTATAGCATTATTGCTGCACATATTTCTATGTGAATGAGAATTGGGCTATTTAGAATGATAGAATCATAGAGTTGGAAGGACCTTGGAAGTATTCTACTCTAATCTCCTGTTCAGGGCAGAAATACTTAGAGGATCCCAGAAAAATAACTATTCAACCTTTGTTTGAAAACCTTCAGTGAAAGGGTACCTATGATTCAGGAGACAAGTTGTTCCACTGCTTAACAGCCCCCATGGTCATAAAATTCCTCCTTCAAGTATTGAAAGACTGGTGTCATCTTGCCACTCAGCCTTCTTTTCTTTAGGCTAAATATATCCAGTATTTTTAATAATCATTCTTCATAGGATTTGGCCCCTACCCTCTATGCATTTTTGCAAGTGTACACTCTAAGTGACAATTGTGTGAATCAATTAGATGTCCTCTGACAGACACTTGAATCTTTTGCCACTAGTATGCATCATTTCTTTCCTTGTTATTGTCTCTAATGTGACCAGCTTTGTAGCAGTTGTTACCCTTAGTAGCTGTCATACTGGACCTTGTATGATGCTGATGGATTGCTTTTCTGCTGCCTCCCACATGCCATTTCTTATCTCTTTTGGCTTGGTATCCAGACTTGGTCTAATTGCTTCCTTTGTTTTTACCTTTCCCTGTACATCTTTTTTCTTGGGATCAAATTCCATTCACCTATTTCTCTCAATATTTTATTTCTTGTAATAGAACCATGATTTCAGGAAGCTAAGTTACATAATGAGCTAACTCAGCTATATGATACTGACAAAACAGTTATTGGCTGGGATCCCTCTTTTCCTTACATTCTTAGTGTTGGAAGATTTATCTAACACAGACCTTCAAGAACTAGAACTATATGCACAAGTTGCTAAAGAAAAGTGTCCCATCTCACATCCCAAGTTGTGCCTTTGAGATAGGCCAGCTGAGAAAATAGACACCAATTAGAATTCTATAACTCCTTGTTGTGCAAAATAAAATTAATTAATTTTAATATTTACTATGATCATTATTATTACAATAATAAATGTATTAAATATGTATACCACCCTATTCCCAACAACTCTGGGTGGTTCACAAATAACTATAATACAATTGTGATTTTTTTTTCACCTCCTCCTCTTGCTCAAGATTGAGCTAATGTTTTCTTAATCACCCTGCCTTTCTTCTTCTTATCTCTATATTCATGTACATTTCCCCACACATAGAGTTTTGTCTTCAATTCAGAAACATTTATTTCTTCAGTCCAGTAGGAAGTGTTACCTGTACAAGTAGTGCTCTCCTGTCGGACTTATTTGTAAATGCTGCGTCTTGTGAATTTTCTCCTTCTTTGGTATGACAAGAAACCTGCAGAACTTTAGTTTACTTTGTCACTTGAAGTGTTTCAGTCAGTTATAGAATAATATCATAGGTTACTACTACTCATCATTTTATTGTTTTGAGATTAGTTTTACATGTTCTGTGATATTTACTCATAAATAATCAACTGCTTATTATTAATAAATTGCTTGAGCCTTGGTGGTGCAGTGGTTAGAAGGAGAATTGCAGGCCATTTCTGGCAACTACCAACAATTCAATTCTCACTGGCTCAAGGTTGACTCAGCCTTCCATCCTTCCGAGGTCAGTAAAATGAGGACCCAGATTGTTGGGGGCAATATGCTGACTCTGTAAAGCACTTAGAGAGGGCTATAAAGCACTATGAAACAATATATAAGTCTAAGTGCTATTGCTATTGATTATTAATATTAATGTTTTTAGGTTTTGGAATGCATAAACTTCTTTAATTATACATAGTGCAAATTCCCAACAGAACTGTGCCAGGCTCAATTCATAACACTCTTCTGTCCACATAATGGTGATCAGGAGAGGCTCAAATGTGAATGATATCCTATACAGTGATTCTCCTCCAGTGCTTTATATGAAATGTGAGAAAGGAATCAAATTGTGAATCTTCAATAGCTCTGACATCATTAATATTAAACTTTCCAATACAATGGGTCTTTTCATTACTTATTACTTATAAAGTAAGTACTTTTCCTCCTTCATGGATTACTGCCTTGTCGTAGCGAAGGGGCTTGTGTAACTCAATGAAGCTATGAGCTATGCCGTGTAGGGCCACCCAAGATGGACAGGTCATAGCAGAGAGTTCTGACAAAATGTGATCCACTGGAGAAGGAAATGGCAAACCACTCCAGTATCTTTGCCATGAAAACCCCATGGACAGTACCAAAAGGCAAAAAGATATGACGCTGGAAGATAAGCCCCTCAGGTCGGAAGGTGTCCAATATGCTACTGGGGAAGAGCAGACGGCTAGTACTAGTAGCGCCAGAAAGGATGAAGCAACTGGACCAAAGCCGAAAGGACGCTCAGCCGTGGATGTATCTGATGGTGAAAGGAAAGTCCGATGCTGTAAAGATCTTTTCTCCATAGGAACCTGGAATGTAAGATCCATGAATCAAGGCAAGCTAGACATAGTCAAACAAGAGATGACAAGACTGAACATCGACATCTTAGGAATCAGCGAACTAAAATTGACAGGAATGGGTGAATTTAACTCAGATGACCATCAGGTATACTACTGCAGACAAGAATCCCTCAGAAGAAATGGAGTAGCCTTCATAGTCAATAAAAGAATAGGAAAAGCAATACTGGGATACAATCCCCAAAATGACAGAATGATCTCAGTTCGAATCCAAGGCAAACCATTCAATATCACAGTAGTCCAAATCTATGCCCCAACCACTGGTGCTGAAGAGGATGAAATTGACCAGTTCTATGAAGCCCTACAGCATCATATAGAATTAACACCAAAAAATGATGTCCTTATCATCATGGGGGATTGGAATGCTAAAGTAGTAAGCCAAAAGATAACCGGAATAACAGGCAAGTTTGGCCTTGGAGTACAAAATGAAGCAGGGCACAGGCTGTTAGAATTTTGTCATAACAAACACTCTTTTCCAACAATCCAAGAGATGGCTCTACACATGAACATCACCAGACGGTCAACACAGAAATCAGATTGACTATGTGCTCTGCAGCCAAAGATGGAGAAGCTCTATACAGTCAGTAAAAACAAGACCAGGAGCTGACTGTGGCTCAGATCATGAGCTTCTCATTGCAAAATTTAGGCTTAAATTGAAGAAAGTAGGGAAAAGCACTAGGCCACTCAGATATGAACTGAATCATATTCCTGATGAATATACAGTAGAGGTGACAAATAGATTTAAGGAATTAGATCTGATAAACAGAGTGCCTGAAGAACTATGGATGGAAGTTCGCAACATTGTACAAGAGGTAGCAACTAAAACCTTCCCAAAGAAAAAGAAATGCAAGAAAGCAAAATGGCTGTCTGAGGAAGTTTTGCAAATAGCTGAGGAAAGAAGGGAAGCGAAAGGCAAAGGAGAAAGAGAAAGATACACCCAACTGAATGCACAATTCCAGAGAACAGCTAGAAGAGATAAGAATACCTTCTTAAATGAACAGTGCAAAGAAATAGAAGAAAACAATAGAATAGGGAGGACCAGAGATCTCTTCAAGAAAATTGGAGATATGAAGGGAACGTTTCATGCAAAGATGAGCATAATAAAGGACCAAAATGGCAGGGACCTAACAGAGGCAGAAGAGGTTAAGAAGAGGTGGCAAAACTACACAGAAGAACTATACAAGAATGAGCTTAACGTCCCAGATAACCACAATGGGGTGGTCACTGACCTCGAGCCAGACATCCTAGAATGTGAAGTGAAATGGGCCTTAGGAGATCTGAGCAACAACAAAGCTAGTGGAGGTGACAGTATTCCAGCTGAGCTATTCAAAATCTTAAAAGACGATGCAGTAAAAGTACTACACTCAATTTGCCAGCAAATTTGGAAAACTCAACAGTGGCCACAGGATTGGAAAAGGTCAGTTTACATTACAATTCCAAAGAAAGGCAATGCCAAAGAATGTTCAAACTATCGCACCATTGCACTCATTTCACATGCTAGTAAAGTTATGCTTAAAATCCTACAAGCTAGACTCCAGCAGTATGTGGATCGAGAACTACCAGAAGTACAGGCAGGATTTCGAAGAGGCAGAGGAACTAGAGATCAAATATGCCAACATACGCTGGATCATGGAGAAAGCTAGGGAGTTCCAGAAAAACATCTACTTCTGCTTCATTGACTATGCTAAAGCCTTTGATTGTGTGGATCATAACAAATTGTGGCAAGTTCTTAAAGAGATGGGAGTACCAGACCATCTTATTTGTCTCTTGAGAAACCTATATGCGGGTCAAGAAGCAACAGTGAGAACTGGACACGGAACCACTGATTGGTTCAAAATTGGGAAAGGAGTCCGACAAGGCTGTATACTATCGCCCTGCCTATTTAACTTATATGCAGAGCACATCATGAGAAAGGCAGGGCTAGATGAATCAAACGTTGGAATTAAGATTGCCAGGAGAAATATCAACAACCTAAGATATGCAGATGATACCACTCTAATGGCAGAAAGTGAAGAGGAACTAAAGAACCTCTTGATGCGGGTGAAGAAGGAGAGTGCAAAAGTTGGCTTGAAACTCAACATTAAGAAAACCAAAATCATGGCATCTGGCCCTCTCAATTCCTGGCAAATAGATGGGGAAGAAATGTAGGTAGTGACAGATTTTATTTTCCTGGGCTCCAAGATCACCTCAGATGGGGACTGCAGCCAAGAAATTAAAGGACGCTTGTTCCTGGGGAGGAAAGCTATGGCAAATCTAGACAGCATACTAAAAAGCAGAGGCATCACCCAGCCAACAAAAGTGCGTATAGTCAAGGCCATGGTTTTCCCAGTTGCAATGTATGGATGTGAAAGTTGGACCATAAGAAAGGCTGAGCGACAAAGAATTGAGGCCTTTGAACTATGGTGCTGGAGAAGACTCCTGCAAGTCCCTTGGACTGCAAGACATTCAAACCGGTCAGTCCTAGATGAGATCAACCCCGGCTGCTCTTTAGAAGGCCAGATCCTGAAGTTGAAACTCAAATACTTTGGCCACCTAATGAGAAGGAAGGATTCACTGGAGAAGGGCCTAATGCTGGGAAAGATTGAGAGCAATAGAAGAAGGGGACGACAGAGAATGAGGTGGCTGGATGGAGTCACTGAAGCAGTAGGCGTGAACTTAAATGGACTCCAGAATATGGTAGAGGACAGGAAGACCAGGAGGAATGTTGTCTATGGGGTCGCGATGGGTCAGACATGACTTCGCAATTAACAACAACAACAAAGTACTTTTCATTACTTATAAAGTTCACATAAAAATGTACCCACAACTTACAATACTACGCTTGCCTTAAAAGATTGATATCTTTATCTTGCCTTAAATATTGATATCATGCAATGTACAACCCCGTAACATAATTTAATGGCCTCTGGTATCTGTTTCATCGAAGCATTAAAGAAAAGTTGATTTGTATAGTTCTTACAGCAGACTCACAAAAACAGCTCTAAGATCTCTTGATTGATTAAGATCCCTTTCTAGCCATATATTAGAAAAGACATCTTCATAAGCAAATGCCTCAGCAAGACAAACAGAGAAGTAAAGATAGGTAGTGATAAGAAACGTGGAGGCTCAAATCCCATTTTGCTATAAGGGAATTTACTGTTTCTGTTTCCCAGGTTTGAAATGAGAACAGCAGTACTGACCTTTCTGTCTTAAAGTGAGATTAGCCCTTTTGTTCTCAACATTTCTAGAATTAATCGGCTAATCTCACTATAAGACACTCACAATTATTGAGATGAATTGCACAGAAGTATCCTGTGGTATCATATAGAGTTGTGCTTATTCAGACCCTAAATTAGGTGCAACTTGAGATGGAGGTTTTCTTCAAGCTACTTCAAATAAGCAGCCTCACCATAATCTCTAATGGGTGCATCAGCAGGCAAAATATACAGACCAAATTCCATAATGCATTTTGATACTTTAAAGCAGGGGTGTCAAACTGCCGGCCTGTGGGCCGGACGTGTCATCCGGAAGCCGTGCCCACCCCATTGCCGGCAATGGCAAAATGGTCCCGATACGTTGCACGACATCACGTGACGTCATGAATTTGACATATCTGCTTTAAAGCATGAGGATCATTGGTTCCCTAGATATTACCTCTTAGGTTCTACGAGAAAATTATAGTTTGTACGCTATCTCTCTTCTCCAACTAATATGCTTACAGTATAAGCAGGATGTATCAACATAATAATGGTGACATTTGTTTCTTCTATTTCTGCTGTAGTGCTCCCTTCATTTATTCATAGCTCTTACCCAGCTGTCCTATTGAGAATCAAGAAACAGATATTTATGAAATTCATCAATTTAGAGTTGATGGACAAGAGCAAAATGAAGATTTCTCTTCTGCCATTCAGCTCTTTCAATGAAGTATTACAAATAAAGTAGTATTCCTTCTTTTCCTCAAAAGAATTGGCAAGCGCACTAATAAACAAATAGAAAATTGCAATATAAGCAAGCAAAGCTTATTTATAATGAATTCTGTTGGGACTATGATTTCAAGGGAGATGGGAAGGATAAGACAAGGAAATGAATAAGAATAGAACCTTAAATAAAACAGAATTTACATATTAAATATAGAAATAAAGAAGTTTTTGTTGGAAAAAGTAGCAATTTTTATCATATTTTATGTCTATAAATGAAAGGGAATAAAAGGACTGAAATTACGTTGGGCTCTCAGTTCCATTGATCATGACTCTAGGTTTGGGAATATATTCTATTTTTGTAGCAATGGGAAATGGAGTTCAATCTGGAAATCGATAAAAAGAATATTAATGTCCTTCTAGGTTTTCCACAATTATGACTACATAGAACATGAGGTTTTACTAAGTAACCTATGGAATTGTTCTGAGTTTTCTCATTTAAACAGAAAAAGTGATATTTTCTCATTTAAACAGAAAAAGTATTTCAACCATATGTTTACTGTTCAGATAACAGCCTGAAAACTGTTTAGGATTATAATGTGGTTTATGAGTTCTGACCTAAGCGGTTATTAAAGTTATTAAAGTATTTTTCAGCTTCAAGGAGAATGCTTGATCGATTGCCTAATAGCATGAATCTTAAAACCAGGGTTAACTTTTACTTTATCACACCACAGATAGGCACGCCACCCAAATCTCAAATAAAAACTTTCAAGCATATGAAGTAAGAAAACACACAGAAAAGATGAGAACTAAGCTTCAAGAGGGGAATAAGACTTATACAGATAACAAAAACATTCAAAGACTTTTTTGGAATTATTATAAGAATTTATATAAAGAAATCTCTTTAGATACTATGGAGGAGTGTATACTAACTAAAAATCTTCCTAAACTATTGGAAAACTATAAGCAAATTTTGAATAGTCCAATAACAACTTTTGAAATAATAGAAGCAATTAAAAGAGCTAAAACAGGCAAAGCTCTGGGACCAGATGGCCTACCAAATGTATTCTATAACATTTTCGAAGATCAACTACTTCTTCCGATAAAGGACTTAATGAATTCTATTTTACAGGGGAACCCTATATCAGTCTCTTGGAAGGATGCCTACATTTCTTTAATATCCAAATATTATGTATTAAATTTATATTCAATTTCTTAACATATCTAGTAAAGAAAGAATGGAAGAGGGAGGCAATTTGGGTGGAAATGTGAAAGAAGATCTACTAATATTCAGATTAAATTATATTGGTCTACATAGACAAATAGTCTGATTTGACAAACAGTACCATTTGAAATTAGTTTGTAACTAATGATTTTGTTGGTAGTTTATGAGATTCCTGGTATCACATTTGCTATATTTCATTTGGAATTATTTCAGGAGTACATTACTGCAATAATAGTCAACTGCTACTCATGAGCATTTAACTCTGTCCAAGCCCATTCTTTTTCTCTGCTGAATTACAACACTTGTGCACAAAGATCTCTGTCTCTTGTTATTCTTCCTTTCTCTTTCTGCATCTCTAAACACAGGGCCTTTGAGCTCTGCCCTTTCCATATAAACTGTGTTTTCCTATTTAATGACATAAACTAATTTGTGTTAACAGATGTCTGAGAGAAAATTAGCTACAGTGTCTGGATCATTTAGAATTGAGTTGCTGTTCAGAAACACTTTTATAACAGACTGCAGAAAGTTTGAGGGAGCGTATTTCTTCTTTACAAAGGTGAAATTGCACAGGCCCAGTTTGAGTCTGCTGCCTCCTGTGAATAACTGTTCCAAACTATCCTGCTCTTGATTTTAATACATCCTGATTTCTCTACCAGATGGCAAAAGCTCCAACAGTTGCAGGTGAACTTCAGCAACAGTCATGTCATAGCAAAGCAAGACATATTTTTTGTTTTATAGAGGATCTAAAGTTTGTGGCATGTTGGGGTGGAAAAATTGTTTAGTTTTCTAAGTGTAGCTATGGTAAGATGTGAATTTGATTAGAGCAGAGGTACTTCAGTACCAGTTCAAGTTTGACTCAGCCTTCTATCCTTCTGAGGTCGGTAAAATGAGAACCCAGATTGCTGGGGGCAATAAGCTAACTCTGTAAACCACAGGGCTGTAAAGCACTGTGAAGCGGTATATATGTCTAAGGACTATTGCTGTTGCTAAGTGATATCTTTTCCATTCTAAAACTATCTCCTCTTTCTAATATTCCTCTGGAGCAAAAGTAAAGATATTGTTTCAAAGAAGCTTCTGGAAATCTGCAAAAATATATTTATTTCTTTTGCAGAGTATCTTTTCTGTTTTCTTTTAATATTTTAAAATATTATAATATTTTTATTTTAAATATTTTAATAGTTTCTATTTATTGCATAGTATTTTTTTCTTTTTTGTACACTGCAGTTTTAATTTTTATATTATTGAAACACCATAACCATGTATATATATCAGGAGAAGCTCAGTAACACCATGAAGGATTTTAGGCTTAATGGACAAAGAACAGCAACAACAGTGTTGACAGCACATGCTTTATGTACAAAAATGGAAAAGATACTTTAATTCCCATAATGGATGAATAGCTAGAAAAACTGATGCAACTATCACATATGGCTTTAATCAAAGAAAAGAGTACATCCAACTTTGTTTCTAGTAGAAAAACCATTTCTGGATTTTTTGCTTGAGATGGAAAAAATGTTGACTTTGGATTTTACTGATTAGACAAGTTTATTGTTGTAGAAATGGCTAATACATATTAAGTATGTAAAAGTAAAAAGCTGAAACTGCAATATGTTATTCTACTGTGCTAAAAAGAATCAATGCTTTTCTCCCCTTTTTTTCTTCCTTCTACGCTTCTTTCCTCTTTTCCCTCCCCATTTCCCTGCTATTTTCATTTTCATTTGTATTTTATACTTGGATAAGTTAAATAAAATTATTAAAGAAAAGAGCACCATGAAGTATAGCCAAGAACTCTCAACGTGGCCCCAGATCATTGAATTTGGAGGCACCCAAGACCAGAAATCAGGGAGATTCCAGAACAAGCCTGAGACTTAGATAAGCAGTGTGAGAAAGGGATTCCACTAGGTAGTAAAGAGGATGCTATATTCTCCTTCTAGTGTAACCTAATCTATCAGTATTCATATTCAGCTATGTCAGAAGCAAAATCTATAGTTAGGACTAGAATCTGTGATCAGAGGTTCTTTAAAGATCAATTCCATCTCTGGCACTGAGACTGATAAAGGACCTAAATAGGGAAAGCAGACCTCAGAGAAGATGAAAAAAAATCATCTTTGCTAATCCAGATCTTTATAATACATGCCAAACAAGTAAGTCAAATTTCTGATTTAGGTTTAGGTATGAGTGAACTGAACCTGAATTGGAGACCAGCACAAATTTTGCTACTTATCTTTCTCTGTTAAGGGCAAAATTGATGCATCTTGCATAACTTCCTCATAAATCACAACTGAAATATTCCTACCAACCCCATCTGTTGTATACAAATCCCCAGTCAATTTCACATGCATATATACTTGTGAAATCATGATCATACACCCGATTCCCACACCAACAACATAAAACATAAACCAAACAATTGGTAGGGCCCCTTATATTTTCAAACATATATAAAACCTTCCAATATTATATCAAACTACCGGCCATGGCTGGTTTCATCATACCGAAGTCACGCCCACCCCATTACCAGCAATAAAAAAAGAGTCAAGATACGTCGCAACATGTCATGTGATGTGGCGAGTTTGACACCCTTGCAATACCTGGAAGGTTTTTTAAAGACAATTTCCCAGTAATAGCAGTAACCATGGATCCTTTCCACCTCTTTGTCTCCTTGAGCCATATGCAGACAGCTACTAGCTATCTTATGTCCCACCTGAACTAGTCATCTGGTCTGACCCTAAAATTGATTCCAGCAAGACATTTACTATCTACTGGGACTACCAAAGCAACAAAAATTTATACCCCAGTTGTCTTTTTCACCTCCACAGCATTAATTGTACTTAGATAAATACTGTACTTAAATTGCCTCTCCAACATTAATATCTTAATCTCAGTTTCTTTAAAAAATAATTTCATAAATTCAGGCATATATTAGCAAAACTGCATATATTTGTGTAATTTAAAATATATGTATTAGCTTATTTCAAATCCAGAAATTGAATTTATGAATTGTAGAATTTTTACTGATACAGAAATTTAACTCATTAGATCATGGTCTATAGGATAGTTAGATTAGTGCCTGAAGCAGCGAATTGGAAAAGGACCATGGATTATTGTAGATAGCATCCTCCACAGGAACTCAAAGTTTAATGATGTGGCAAACAGGGCTAATATAAACACTGTGTGTATATAAAAAGAATATCAAGCAGAATTTATATTGCTTCAATACATAGCAGTGTGAGTCCAGCGCTCAAAATTGTGTTCAGCCCCAGTAGTTTTGCATTTTAAAGGAGGACAAAAGCACATCAGAAAGAATGCATGTCCAGATCAAAAAAATTCTTCGGATATAAAATCGAAGGTAAGATTCAAACCACTTTAACAGTATGTATATATACACAAAAATGTACTGAAGAGCAGTGAATTGCAGATAGAGGAATCACAAGAGAGATTATGAGAAAGATGGTACATTTCTTAGCAACAATTATAAAACATTTCAAAACTCTTCAAACAGTGCTAAAAAAATAGTATGAGCCAAAAGTAGCTTTTGGTAGCTAAGTCCTATATAAATTATGCAATCCTTGCAGATGAAAAAGTGAGGGCCAAAGCTTATTGCAACATATATGCCAGGAGAAAAACAGCAGTAGACATAAACCAAATGTGTTTACCATCAAAGGCAAAATTTCTTTTGTTATTATCCATTAGAGCTGGAATGTTTCTGAGAAACTGAAAACAAAATTATTCTTTTTTCAGTTGGGAAGAACTAAAATTAGTAGTTGATCACACAGAAAGAAAGCCATCTCACTCTCACTTATTTTTCATTGGGAGGAGAAGGCAATTGGTTCACTATTCCTGATGTTACTTCAGATATCTAATACTTAAAGTCTCTACACAGTACAGTAAAATCCATCAGGAGTAACTAAGAATTTAACACCTGCTCCAATTCACAGCCAAGCACTGGGAATATCAATCTTGTCTAGTGAAGGCCAACTTAAATAATTACCGTATCTTGTATTCAATTTCTTTTATCTCCTTGAAGTTCTATAGCTCTCATCTCATCTTCCCTAATCAATTTTTACTGCTGATGCATTTAAATAACATTTCATTATTTATTTTGATAGGTAAGTAATTCTCAAGATGCACCACACAATCCTGCATTAAATGAACTTTGCATTGTTGGGCATGTGTATTTTTTTGTTCTTCCACTTTCGTGAAGGAAGGTTGCTTAGCTGCAAGTCATAAAACTAGAGCAACACACTTAATAAAGTTTCTCATGAAAATAGAGCTTGAGCTGGGTAGATTAGGCTATCATATCTAGGCTGAAAACATTCAGATGATCATTACATGTCAGTGAAGATTTAATTATCATACTGCCGTCTAATGATCATATGGATTTTTGTAGCCTTGACATGGCAGATTGACTTTATTTCTATGGTATTTTAGAAACTTTAGCACTGGGCAGCTTGGAACAATATATACATATATTTCTTAATTTTTATTCAGTTGTGATATGATCTGCCAATGAACCTCACATTGTTCTAAAGACTCTTGATTTTTAAACTACCTGCACAATTGTACTTCATACTTATAATTTAGCAGCTGATATTTTTTATTATTCATAGGCACAAATAATCCTGCTATTTGTCCTCTCCTATGTGGCAGTGAAGAAATAGATACTACAAATAGGTATTAGGGGTGAACATGGAGTATATACATTTATTTGCAGTTTTATTTAGTCATTGACACAAAATAATTGAAACAGAGTTTAGATAAATAGACGAAAGAAATATAATTCCCTTTCAGACTACACACAATTTGACGTAGGTAGCTACTACTTTAATTACATAAATATATATTTCATAAATATATACTATCCATTCATGCAGGTTTGGAGTTTAAAACTATTATATCCAATGTTGTAAAAAAAAAAAAAAAGGTGCCGGAACTCACACATGTCATACAACCCGCCTTGCCTACTCTACAAGGTTCCATCCAAAAAAGGTGCCAGAACTCCATTCTGGGCGTTCTATGAGAAAAAAAAGCCCTGATTATATCTGTAATTTGTGAAAGCACTTCAGTTTTTTATTTGGCCAAAATATTTAAATGTCTTTGATTCTTTCCTTAGAAATAATCCTTTTTTATAAAGAGTGTGTACATGTTTCTTCAAATATTAGCAGCAGTATGCAGTTGCTGGGAAATTCAAGCAGGAAGATCTTGTTAACATTAAAAATCTTTATTTTTGGCTTCCCAAAGATTTCTGATTAGGGATTAAATGCTGGATTCTGTGGCTTTGTGGTGAAGATAGGCACTTATTTTATTTTTAAATAACTCTTACACTTCTGATGCTTACCATCTTTATCTCTAGCTTAAACACTTTCAACGTTTTGGAATTTTAAGTAATGAGCTTCATTGCTAGTTAAAAAAGAAAAAAAACATGGTAGAGTTCAGAACAAGATGGCAATGAGGTGGTTGATGTACATCAGGGGTAGTCAACCTTGGCTCTTTTATGACTCGTGGACTTCAACTCCCAGAATTCCTGAGCCAGCATAGCTGGCTCAGGAATTCTGGGAGTTGAAGTTCACGAGTCATAAAAGAGCCAAGGTTGACTACCCCTGATGTACATTGTAGGCTACATTGAGGTCAGATGCATTAGAATAGAATAGAGCTAGAAGGGACCTTGGAAGTCTTCCAGTCCAGCCCCCTGTGCAAGCAGGAGAACCTATAATATCTCAGACAAGTGACTGTCTAGTGTCTTCTTAAAAACCTCCAGTGATGGAGCATTCATGATTTCTTTTCTTTTCTTTTTTAAAAAATATTGTATTGGTTTTCTATCATTACAATTCATCTGTGCTTAGTAATCAGCGTGTTGTCTGGGTTAATTTTGCCTAGTCATACAGATTGAGTTCTTACTGTCTATCCCGCTTTTTTAACTATTGATAAAATAAGTTCCATGTTTGAAAGTGCCCACGATTTCTAAAGGCAAGCTGTTCCACTGGTTAATTGTCCTCACTGTTAGGAAGTTTCTCATTAATTCCAGGTTGCTTCTCTCTTTGGTTAGTTTCCAACCATTGTTTCTTGTCCTGCCCTCTGGTGCTTTGGAGAATAATTTGACCTTCTCTTCTTTGTGGCAGCCCCTCAAATACTGGAATACTGCTAACATGTCGCCCCTGTTTCTTCTTTCTTTAGACAAGGCAAACCCGAGTCCTGCAGCCATTTTTCATATGTTTTAGTCTCCAGGCCTTTGATCATTTTAGTTGCTCTCTGAACTTTTTCCAAAGTCTCAACATCTTTTTTGTAGTATGGTGACCAAAATTGGTTGCAGTATTCCAGTATGGTCTTACTAGGGTTTTATAAAGTCATACTAATACTTTGCATGATCTTGATTCTATGCCAGGATTGTATTAGCTTTTTTGGCTGCTACTGCACACTGCTGGCTCATAGTCAAGTGATCATTCACTAGGACTCCAAGGTCCCTCTCACAGTTGCTGTTTTTGAGCCTAATCTGTACTTATACATTTAATTTTTCCTGCCTAAATGTAAAACTTTGCTTTTCTCCACATTAAAATTCATTTTGTTGGATAGGCCTATTGTTAAAGTTTGTCAAGATTTTTTTGGATCCTGAGCTTGTCTTCTGGGGAGTTCGCTATTCCTGCCAGTTTGGTGTCGTCTGCAAATTTGATGAGTTCTCCTTCTATTTCCTCATCTAAGTCATTTATGAAGATATTGAATTAGAATATTAGTATATTCTAAGGTGTATTGTATATTGCAGCCCCCTACAGAGAGGCTGATTCTTAATAGATTGTACTGTGTGGTTGGTAGGTAACGTTCTGCAGTTACCGGTTCATCAGCTGGGTTGCACACCTCAAACCCCTTCTTGAGCTGTTTGCTATGAGATAGCAGAGTCACACATATCTATCAGTTCTGCAGAACTATATTGGCTGTAGAAGTTTTACTGGGATAACTCATGAGAGAAGGAGGCTTGATGACTGCTGTGTGGGCACTACTCAGGTGCTAGAGGCCATTGGTGGAAGTCTCGGTGGTGATGTTGGATCATTATACATATACATAAATTCCCCATGGTGTTCACCACTTATATATGTTATTTCAGCTTTTAAAAATTACTTTTAATCTTACTGGTAATGTAAATTCTTGATTCATTTTGGGGATGTAGTTGTAAATCTGAAACCTGGAGAGCTGGTATTTTAAAATAGTTTCCATTGTATAGTACTCTATGTATAAGTCAGCTAGAAATTTCTAGAGGCTATTTTGACCAATCAAACATAGGCTGCAATAGAGTAAGAAGATCCCTATTGAGCTATTTCTCAGGAGCAGAAAATGTAATTGGAAAGTGAATTGGGGAGATCAGAATGGCAATGGCTGTGGGCAAAAAGACAAACATAATAGTTATAAATGTCCCTTATCAAGGAAGAGAAAATAAACCACTCAGACTGAAGACAAACTGGGAGGCATGATACTAAAAAACACCACCTTTCATTTGAACCAGTCATTTCACCTGGTTTTCATTTAACTGTCCTACTCAAAGCTTTAGGTTTAGGCAAGTTATGCCAGATATCTGGAACTAATACAGGTCATAAGTTACTGTTCAGAAACAGAAATACATAAGACGTGGTAGCTTGTTCAATAATAGTAACTGTGAGAGGGATCTTGGAATCATAGTGGACAATCATTTAAATATGAGCTAGCAGTGTGTTGCAGCTGCCAAAAAAGCCAACACAGTGCTAGGCTGCATTAACAGAGGGATAGAATCAAGAACATGTGAAGTGTTAATACCACTTTATAATGCCTTGGTAAGGCCATACTTGGAATACTACATCCAATTTTGGTTACCACAATGTAAAAAAGATGTTAAGACTCTAGAACACGGGTGTCAAACTCGCTGCGTCACGTGACGTATTGTGACGTATCACAACTTTTTTTGCATTGCCGGATATGGGGTGGGCGCGGCCTCCATATGATGCAACCGGCCTGTGAGCCAGCAGTTTGACACCCCTACTCTAGAAAGAATCCAGAGAAGAGCAACAAAGATGATCAGAGGACTGGAGGCTAAAACATATAAAAAATGGTTGCTGGATTTGGGTATGTCTAGTTTAATGAAGAGAAGAACTAGGGGTGACATGATAGCAGTATTCCAATATCTCAGAGGTTGCCACAAAGAAGAAATAATCAAACTATTCTCCAAAGCTCCTGAAGGCAAGACAAGAAGCAACGGGTGGAAACTAACCAAAGAGAGAAGCAACCTAGAACTAAGTAGAAATTTCTTGACAGTTAGAACAATTAATCAGTGGAACAACCTTCTTCCAGATGTTGTGAATGTTCCAACACTGGAAGTTTTTAAGAAGAAACTGGACAACCATTTGTCTGAAATAGCATAGGGTTTCCTGCCTGAGAAGGGGGTTGGACTAGAAGACCTCCAAGGTGCCTTCCAACTCTATCATCATCATCATCATCATCATCATCATCATCATCATCCTGAAAAAATGAGAGCAGAAAAATACTGATGGGAACCGGATACTTTGTAACATGTCCTAGAGAATATCAAACTTCCTCAATCATGTTTCTTGCAGAAGAATGCAAGCATTTCAGTCAGTGCTAGTCATCCAGGACAAGGACTTGAGAACATGAAGAAGAATCAAGATGAGGACTACAGTATCAATCATTCTCCTTTCTCAAGGACCATTTGTATGCCTTTTTAGGACTGACCCTAATATAATAATTTTCATGAATTTATTATTTATTATTTTATTATTTATTGAATATAAGTTTAAATCACAAAGTAATCTTCAAAAAGCAGAATGTAAAAATGCATTTAATGCCCTTCCTTCCCTCCTGTTAGAAATTCTATTTATATAGCCCTACAGAACAAACAAAGTGTACAGTCCACATGAGCCCTTCTGCTTAACTGCAACAGGAAACAGAAAACTTTATGCACAACAAAAAACCATAGAGTATATAACATAGATGCAAATTTATAAACTCTGCCATCTACTGGTTGGCTGTAGTTGTTGCATAAAATACATGAACATGTATTTTAACACTCCCTCTGACCTTGCATAATATACAACAATGTTATCTACAAGGACCAATGACACATAATCTTCTTCCAAACAACAAACTGACTATAGGTGTTTTACTGGAAAATTTAAAATAAACAGTCATCAAAAGCAAATACAATTAGAATAAATGCAGCTACCCAATCATCCAAACAATCTTTAATCAAATCTAGAATATCTATTCAAACAAGAAAAGACAGATATCCTCTATAAAAAGTTTCTTATTTCATCCATTTTGAGCCAACTGATTTTGTCATGCCGCTGTCCAGAAAGATTATTCGATGGAACAATAGCGGATGATGAAACCAATGATTTTTAAGTTCTGGAAATTAATTTCTATGGACAACTTGGTGGGAAATGATTTTCATATCTTATGCTCTAATTTTGTTTATTCATGGACACTTGGGCACTTTTTCCCCCAAACCAAGCCTATCACTAGTACATTTCTAACATTTAGACATTTCTTCCAAGCTATTCCTCTGCTTTGAAGCTGGGACAGATAATTTTGCATATAAACTGTGAAATTCAAGAAAGGTTAAGCTCCATCAACAACTAAGAGTTGCATTGTACAGTTCATTTTTCTTCTGAATAGCCCAAACTTTCCTTTTATTGATTATGTAGATAGAAGCACTTGTCTAAGGCTGATTTTTTTT
>NW_015386534.1:907259-911879 GCF_001527695.2 Protobothrops mucrosquamatus
ATTAGTGAATATGGACAGTTGTGATTGGAAAAAGATAAAAGTCAACATTATTGGAACAACCAGTAAAATTTAGCATACTGGATTGAAATGGATGCCATTTTAATTCCCCATTAGCTTTTTAAAAGAATAAATGATAATGTAATACTAAACTGCTTTTAGTAAAGTAGCCTCTTGAAAAACTTTGCTCTGTTTAAAACAGGATTGAAACATAATGCTAAGGACATCTGTATTTTTTTTCTAAATAAACCACTATAAATGATAGTTTCTTAAGGCCATCTTCCATTCATTGATAAGTTAGAAAAGGAACATCATTAGGCAATCCTTTTCTTTAGAGTTTGTGTGTGTGAGTATGTCTTCTAAAATTAAAGATAGATTTATATTTTGAAGGAGGAATCAACTAAAACAAAATAGATTAAGAATCTAGTAGTTGCTTCTTTTGCAAACATTCAGGGAAATATAGACTCACAAATAATATTGTTGTGTATAGTTTTGTAAATTCCTACATTTTCTTTGCTTTGTTTTTGAAACAAACAATGTTTTAATAAATTGGATATTATCTTATAAAATGTCAGAAAAATCATGCCAAAACTTCATTTTACTGACAATAGAAATAAGCCTCTGCATTGAAAAAAAATATTGATTTGCTTATATGGCTCTCTTCATTGCTTTTATAGTAGATGCAGATGTTTCAAGCATCTGTCAGTGACGCACCTCAGCATTGCCAACTGTTTCCTTTATGGGTATATGCAGAACGTATAGTTGCATTAATAATGTTTTCACTGATTTGACAGGAATGTGCTGTTTTCCTCCTTTGGATTATAGGTACCAGCACTTAAACTGGTCAGTTGCCTGAGGTTGTTAGAGATTACTTGGTCCAGACCTTTGAAAAATTGTAGATCTGTACTATTGATACAGCTTTCTGAACCAAATATCATCAATCTGATGAGTTTCTGGGAGTTTGCAAGCCTTATGCCAGGCATCTTTCTAGAGGAAAAACATCTCTGAAGGCATCTACTGCCTGAACACTCATAAAAAGCTTGCAGGCATGGTTGAAAGGGAACAGTCTCCATTCTCATTTTGTACATTCCAGTGGAATGGAATCAGTCATGAAGAATGATGCTCTGCTTCTTTCTTGACTCGCCTCTCATTTTTTGTTATCTTGTGGCATCATGTTGTTTACAAGAAACCAGGCATTTGCTTTGTTTGCTTTTCACAGTGAAAGAAACAATGTATGAAGTGCAGAGCATAAGGCAGTTGTAACCCAGAGCACAACCTGCCTGTGAGGACAGTGCAGCATGCTAGGGATGAATGCTGAGAGCAAAAAAGAAGGATTTGAAAAGTGAACTTTTTCTGAGAATAGACTTGGTCACTCAAAACAAATTGCTAGCTTGCCTTCAGGTAAGAAAGCATACCTGCCAATCCCACTGTAGCCAATTTACTGCTGCTACTTTAATAAGTTCAATATTGTAGACTCAACATCTCTTGGCAACCTGAAATCCACAGGTTTTTCATCCTCTGGCATAGAACACTGAAGGCGGCTGAGACTCATTACTGATGTTGGAGAAGAGTCTGAAAGGAATGTCACTTGTCAGGTGCTATCCATTCTCTTTGAGATTTTATGTCCAGCACTAAATGGCTTGTTGCATTTCCTGTGCCTTTGACATTGATGAAAAATTCAATGGGATTCAGTGTCATGTGATTTAAAGATTCATCCCTTCCATTTCTTATACCCATATACAAACTAAGAAGAATAAATTCAGGTGCAAAAAGAAGAGGAAAAAATCCTCTGCAGGCTTGTTCTAACTATGATGGCAAGAACTTTGTTGAGGCTACACAACTGGAGATATCAGAAAGTGATTAATATGAAAGAATTTCTTTCACAAAGGAATATACACATAATTTAAATAATATCACATAAATAAAACATGTTTATGGATATTTGGAACATTATTGTTGTTCCAAATAAGGACATCCAGTGTTATAAATTCACTCCATTTTCAATCAGATGAGGAGTAACCTACAGTCTGGTTCCCACACTGAAACTAGACAACTTTTAAATGTTAGTAAATATTTAAATATTTAAAATAACTCTTAACCAGTGGTGGGATTCAGCCGGTTCACACCTCTTCGACACAACCGGTAGCTAATTTTTTTGTTGCCCAGCCCAGAATGGACTTCCGGAAGTAGCATCCACACAGAGAACCCGTTGTTCACATATTTGAATCCCACCACTGCTCTTAACTATTAGTAAAATAACAAAATGCTTAAATGAGGAGCCTTATTGAACTGCTTGAGAACCAGTTTGATGTAATGGTTAAATCAAATAGGAGACCCTGAGGTGTGTTACTGCCTTAGGCACAAAGATACCCTGCAAGGTAACATTAGCCCAGTCACTTTCTCTCAGCCTTAGAAAGGAGGCAATAGCAAACTACTTCTGAAAAACTTTGCCAAGGAAAGTACAAGTACTTATCCAGGCAGTCTGCAAAAATTGGACACAACTGAACGGAAGAACATAAAAATGAAGTGCTTGAAGAGTACACAATATGAGCCAGGTATTTTTTCAGAAGTGGGACATAAATACATTAAATGAAACTAGTAACATCTGTGGAAGCCTGTTGCCCCGAAACCTCAAGAGCAGAAATTAGAACTATTGAATCTGCAAAAATCTGGACAACTAGTAGATGGTAGCAAAAAATAGTCTTTGTTGCTATGTGATACCTCATCAGAAATTGGCTTTAATATGGAAATTATAGCACTTATAATATTTCCCCTTCTTACAACAAAAAACAATGATTCTTACTACAAAAAGAATAATATCAGATATTTCCTTGTGATTGCTTTGAAAGGTAATAACTAAAGTAAAAAAAAAAGAATCCAGTTACTCAATTAAATATACATTAATAAGGAAACCAGGCCACCAAAGAACACCATCCAGAGTATAGTAAAACTCAAAGGAGCAGTGCAAGATCAAAAGATGTGGAGAAACCCAGCCCATAGAATTTCTAAGAGTCGGATATGACCAAATGGATAATCATCTTCGGTGTGGTCGTCGTCATCATCATCATCATCATCATCATCATCATCATATCACATTAATAGCTAAAAATCCAAAAAGATACAATGATAATTAGTTTCTCTTAAATATATTTTCTAAAATCTTGGATTCACAGGCTTTGGATCACAGTTTTATTTTTTTGTAAATTTATATCTTACAGTTAGTTTAGACTGTAATTCCACAGTAATTTCTTGAATACTGGCACAATTTTTTGTTTACAAACAATAAAACAAAATAACTCCTAAACTTTCAACATTCCTATTGTACTTTTAAGAACTTAAAAGAATACTCAGATTATATCCTCTCACCACAGAAATTACTGTGTTACTTCAGCAACTCAAGCCTTAGTAACTGGAAAGAACAAAGTGTGGTCCAGTCTTTTAAAAAATGTTACATTTTCCATGAAATCATAAAATGATTATGAATACTAGAGAACAGAAAGACTTTGAATTTTAGGCATATCTTTACTGACATTCAATAGTTCTCTGGGTTTTTACAGTTCAGATATGCTTGGCCAAAACTCTAAATTTACCCCATAACTAATTATGCGATTCAAATAGACTTCTTCAAAAGATTTTCAAGTCAGGATCTATTAAATATATTGTCTTTATATTTACTGTATGAGTTTTAAATTAGCCATATTAATTTGGGGTTTTTTGAAACCACAATTAAGCACTTCAAACTTCCATTAACATAAAATAAAATATAAACAAATAAATGAAAGTTATTTTAATGTAGAAAATGCTTTAAAATGCTTAAATGGACTTGAATACAATTCTTAGAGCACACCACAAGGATGTTATGAAATCGAGGGGAATAATTATTTCCCCTTAAAAGCAGACCTCAAAGTATTTAGAAGGGGAGACCCAGATGATTTGTTCTGAGTTATCTAACTGAAAGAATGGTGAAAAATTCAGCACGTTATCATTTTATTGTTCTCAAATGAAAAAAGTCAGGAAAAAGGTGGTTTCTTTCTGAATACAGGTTTATTGCTTGCTAACACTCTCTAAAGAATCTAAACTAACAATGGTCAAAGCAAATGGCAGTAGTTAAGAGTCAATGGAATTCAAGGTGGGCTGGACTTAGATCTCTTGGGGGCGTGAAAGGACTTGAGACTGATAGTGTGTTTGACCCCTCCCTCAGGCTCAACCTAATCATCTCTTACAGATGTTTATTCTGTAAAATGCATGGTTACATTAATTAAAAAAATCCCATTATGAATTAAAGATCCATGTTATACAGATTTATTTTATGTACAATTGTTATTAGGTGAACAGTATGATTCAGTTTCTTGGAATGTGGCAAATATTGTTTTATTGTTTGTAAAATTTATCACCCTCAATTGCATTGATCATTCCATGCATAATAATGGAATGATTTGACATTCTTCATGATGGAATGGTTATGAAGTTGTCAGATTTTGCTGAAATAGATTAATTAACTTCTTTGACTAGAGAAAATGTATTTATTGCTGAATGAAGCCTCTTAGGGATTTTTTGCATAAAATTGAAAAAAAATGCACATGTGACATAGTTTTGATGATTAAACACAATAGATTATAGAAA
>NW_015386534.1:912084-915525 GCF_001527695.2 Protobothrops mucrosquamatus
TAATGGAATGATTTGACATTCTTCATGATGGAATGGTTATGAAGTTGTCAGATTTTGCTGAAATAGATTAATTAACTTCTTTGACTAGAGAAAATGTATTTATTGCTGAATGAAGCCTCTTAGGGATTTTTTGCATAAAATTGAAAAAAAATGCACATGTGACATAGTTTTGATGATTAAACACAATAGATTATAGAAAGATGAGTAATATGATGTAAACTTTAGAGAGAGAGTCAAAATATATTTGTACTTATAACTGCTATAAAGAATATAAAAAACCACTTTTTAAACTTTTTTCTTTCTTTTCAGTTTTTCTTTATCTTTTTTCTTGTACTTTTTGCTTTTTAATCTTTTCCTTACTCTTTTTTTCTTCATTACTTTGTATTCACTTTTATAGTGTTTAAATCAATAATTTAAACTTTGATATTTATTTTATTACTTTATTTTTTCTTAAATTTTATTTTATATTTTGGTTTTTTTTAAAAAAAACAGAATTCTATACATTTCTAAAAGCTACTACAATGCCGTTAAATTACATGATGCTTTCTCTAAGTAGATTTACAAGCAAGATTGGTACATATTCTTTATCACTAGAATACTTGGGATAATGCTGCATGAGACTCCTACATTTTATTTAGGGTTGAAATTGAAATTGCAAATTTTATTCCATCTTCAAAACAAACTCTCAGAATACACAAAACATCAGTTCAAGATGTTTAACACATTGTACTTGACTCCACTATCAATTCATAGGATCCAAAATAAGAACTCCAATGTTAAAGGTAAATTATCTATCTTTTGCTGAGGATCCAACACTAGGGTTTATGCTATATAGTAGACAGTCTTTCCACTCCCTGAAGAATTGGGGAAGATTGGCACTTTATTTATGAGATAGGATTAGAAGTCTTCATTTTAGTTCTTAGTTAAGTCACAAGCTCAATAAGGACCAAATAAATGTGCTGGAGCATTGCCAATGTTCCAATCCTGGGCTGCCTTCATTTAAGTGGTTAGGTAACATAATGAACTGACAGTGACATATTTGAGGTTCTGTTATTAGGAAGGAGGCTATTCTCTTTGATAGAATCAATTTGGGATGGTGAAAAGGCTCTTGTGCAGTTGTAAGTTGAATTAGATACTGTTGCATGGGTCTGCTTGAAGGAGACAGCAGCTGGTATGGCATAAAACATTAGGCTGAAATATGACTTGTTAATTTCCTGATTAAATGTATTACATTAAGTTTAGTGATTTGTTTTGGAGAAGTGTAATGAATTATTTTAGTAACAATGAATTTTAAGTTTCCTTTTTTTAATCCCAAGCCTTTAATTTTAGCAACAATTTCCTACTTGAGTTATGCATTTTACATAATGTTGTTTACAATAGGAATGAACAATATGATGGTCTATGCACTATATGTATGTATCTATGTATGCTATTCGATTTATTGCATTTTTCTTTATTGAGCATTTATTTTTTAAATCCCCTATGTCACTCTGAAACTATAACTTTTGTACAACTAAATGCTGCCCATTTTAAATAATGGTATGTTCTTTGTCTTAATTTATGTCACCCCAACTCACATCTAAACCCAATTAAGTCTCAAGGAGGTAATACATGTCCCAGGCACCCATATTTTCAGCAGCTATTCAGGTAACACCAATATAGGAACTGGGGAATATATTAAGTAAAATTAACACAATGTTTCTATTATTTCTCCTCGTCATGTGTCACTTTTTCCTCCCCATTTATATTCCTTTTATTTACTTTCCCTTTGTAAACCCAATAAACCCATGGTAAATCCAATAAAATACCTCAGAAGAAAGAAAAGATAAACAGTGTTGTTGATGATGATTACTTGTAATTACCACCTACAGGTTTTGGAGAGAGTATAGAACATTGACAAATCACAAGAGAGAGATTAGTAACTGTAAAAATAATTAACTCTCTCCAAACAAGGATATGCTAATATGCTAAGATTACCATATTAAACTTTAAGAGAACTATACTGTTAAGAGGTCCAAGCCATGACATGCAGTAATTATGCTAATAGGAACAATGTGTACAAATCTTCACACGTTTCCAATGATCCAGTTACCCATTGTGCTCAACTATAAGGTAGGTAGTTTGATTTGAAGTTAGTGCAACAGATATATTCATGTTAAACAATGCTACTACAAATTGCTAACAAAATCAGTTTATCAGTAAGTAATTATCTCTTTTTTATCTCAGTTCTTTGCCTTTTCAAGATACCATTTTAGAAGAGTCAGAATGATTTTCTGTGCCAGATCTGTAGATGGAGACTATTACAAAATTGAATATCACAGATGGAATCAGCCTTTGATCGTATGTGCTCAAATATTGAGGAGTTTGAAAATAGTCTGCTTTTTTGACAACCGAGAAAAGTCAAAGTTGTGTTTCCAGGTCTGAAAATGTTGAAGTGGATAAACAAATATTAGTATTCCAGTATTTGAGAGGCTGCCACCAAGAAGAGGGGATCACGTTATTTACCAAAGCACCAGAGGGCAGGACAAGAAACAATGGTTGGAAACTGATCAAAGAGAGAAGCAACCTGGAATTAAGGAAAAACTTCCTGACAGTGAGGAAAATTAACCAGTGGAACACCTTGCCTCCAGAAATCGAAGGCGCTCCATCACTGGAGATTTTTAAGGCTAGACAATCACTTGTCTGAGATGGTATAGGTCCTCCTGCTTGAGCAGGGAGCTGAACTAAAAGACCTCCAAGGTCCCTTCCAGCTCTATTTTATTCTGATAGAAATCTGCTAAGTGTGTGGCTTACTATGATTAGCCATCTAGGACTGTACAATCTGCTAAGCAAGAATCAAACAAACCACATTTTGGATAGCTACAAAATGTGAATCCAACTGGTAAGCACCCGTACAAGACCCAATGCCATCATTACATCATACAAATGTCATGAGTTATGCAATATGCATCAATCATGATTGATACAAATTACATAATTCATGTAATTTGGTGATATCATCACATATAACAATGTCTGTGTGAAATAATAAGTTTTATCTAGGAAGGCTCGTGTATTCCTTTAGTCAAAATCTTTCAAATGGCCTTGGCCAAACCAATGGTCTCCTAGCCTCAGTCTTCCATTTGGTATATCAATATGATCTTCAGGTATTATAGATTTATTAATACAATTTTAAACATTTAATATATATTTTCTTATATAGGAATTATATAGATATCCTATAATATAATATTTTTAAAACACCTTTAAATTAAATTAAAAAAACATATAACAGTTAGTCAGATATATATTCTTGGAGTGAATATGACTGGTGATAGAAATCCTACATTCCACCCTGTCATTTAAAAGCCTTATGTATTATAGAGGAAACTCAAAGCTTAAATCGTTTAGAAATAATATAACAAAAACTCTTTACTGTAGTTCTATCATTGCTTTTTAATC
>NW_015386534.1:915640-928289 GCF_001527695.2 Protobothrops mucrosquamatus
TCATTTTTGAAATTCAATTTAGAAAGAATACATGATGAACACCATTCAGCACTATGGCTCAAAATACAGATGCATTTCCCAGCCATCTCCATCAAAATTCTAGCTTTTAAACTTTTAAAGATAATCCTGGCTAATTACTCTTCTGGTTGCAGTATTGATTATATCTCTCATTTTGTAATTTGAGTCATAATTTGTTCCTTTGACTAATGTTAATTGTTGATACAATTAATAAGAATGCTTCCATTTATGTTTTATATTTCTATATCTTTGATTGGAGATCTGACAAGATCCAAATGATTAGCCGACCTTATAGTTAAATCTGCTCAGTACATGTGTTTATATAAAAGATCGTATGTTAGAAATGCTAGGATCTTTTTTTGAAACCATTCTTTCTTTTAACAACTACATCACAGATAGAACAAAGAGCTGTCTATTCTTGGAATAGATGTATCTAAGATGATGGAGTACAGAAATCCAAATTACAACATCCAAGATATATAGCTTTCTAGCCTCTGATTGGACACATTCAATGAAGGGGAGCTCACCACCTCAATTGATAATTGGTTCCACTCCTGCTGTTAAGAATTATTTTCCTAGCATTCAACCGTAATCTGCCCTTTTGTAATTTAAGTCCATTATTCCATGTCCTGCACTCCAGAATGATACAGAACAGAATCTTGACCTTCATTGGGTTTTGCATATTTAACTTGACAGCAAAGTTGGATGAACATTTCACTTCCTTTAATTTTTCATAAGTATTAAACAAACAGAATGGAAATACTTTAATCTAAAAAGTTTGTATGTAAAAGCCAAATTGAGTGAAAACTCCATTTCTAGCAATTCTGACCAGCAATTCTGCTTTTCATACTCACAAACCTACTCCTTACTTTTATTTTCTCTTTCAGTATAATTACTTGGTTTTTCTTCTTGATTTCATGAGACCTTCTGCTTCCTTAGTTCATCCCTACATAAGAAAATTAATGCATGTTATGTTGCTTGAAAGCTGTTGTAAGCAGTTTTTCTATTGCATACAAGAATGGGATAATAGTCATGCATAACACATGTCTAATGCATGGAAGAAAAATTAATTCTGCATAGTGGTTAATAGTCATGCATAACACATGTCTAATGCATGGAAGAAAAATTAATTCTGTATAGTGGTTAATAGCCATGCATAACACATGTCTAATGCATGGAAGGAAAATTAATTCTATATAGTGGTTAAAGGAACTGGAGTAGAAATCAGGACCCTATAATTTCTAGTGCTCTTTTAGGCATGATGTTGGTGGGGTGATTTCCCCCCCCCCCCAACTCTGGGAAGAACGCAATGTTGCAAACTACTACTGAAAAATATTGCCAAAGAAAAAAACTGCATGAATTTGTCCATATAATTACCAAGAGTCAATACCGACCCAAAGGCACAAGTATAATACAACTGTAACAGAAGAAAAAAAATATTACTCTTTATATGTAAGGAATGTAATATTTATGTAGAAATTATTTATTTTGCATGAAATATTCAGAATATTTGAATGAAATATTCAGAATAGAAAGAAATGCTAAATTAATATGTGTGCTAATTGTATGAAATGAAAGGTGTATACACTTTATAAAAGCTGAATGAAATTCCGGTGTCTGATATGTCTTTTATTTCTATATATTGTTAACAGTATTTTTGATGTGTATATGTACTTGGTTTTCTTTCTTTTAATCATGTCAAATGCTCAGACTCTGCCTGTACAAAACCCCATAATTTTCTTGACATGGTTTTTCAGAAACAGTTTGCAACTGCCACCTTCCTGGCTGACAGAAAGTGTCTGGCTCAGTTCATTCAGCTGGCTTTGTACCATATCTAAGGGAAGACTAGAATTCATGGTCTCCTGGTTTCTAGCTTGGTGCCTTAACCACTACATCAAACTGACTCTTATATACGTATATGTTTACATACAGGTGGTCCTTGACTTACAACAGTTTATTAATTGACCATTTAAAGTTACGCCACTGGAAAAAATGACTTATGGCCATTCTTCATACAACTGCTGCAGCATCCCCAGGGTCATGTGATCCAAATTCAGATGCTTGGCAACTGACTCATATTTATGACAGTTTCAGTGTCCTGGGGTCACGTGATCACCTTTTGTGACCTTCTTATAAGCAAAGTCAATGGGGAAACCAGATTCACTTAATAACTGTGTTATTAACTTAACAATTGCAGGGATTCCCTTAACAACTGTGGCAAGAAAGGATGTAAAATGGGGCAAAGTCACTTAACCAATATTTCGCTTAGTAGAAATGTATTAGATTGTGAAGTAGTGTTGGATGCTGCTGCAAATAAGTGATTACCACTGAGTATATTCTGAATTGATTGTTTATTGGAAAAAAGCAATGCAGAAAGGGCGTATTATTACAACAAGGCTTGTATAAGTATCAGAAAAATGATGAATTCTATCATATATTTCTGGTCATGGTCCTTATTGTTAGTTATCCAACACAAACAGAAGACATTTGGAATTTTTTCTAAGTGAGATAACTAAATCAAATTATAAAGTATAATTCAAAAAAGCAAAAGTAAATGAACAAGAAAATAAATAAAAGTTAGAGGGAAAAGAAACAACAACTTTACACACATATAGGGAGAGAGAGAAAGTATATCGGACACTTCAAAGGTTGCATAAAAAGGCTAGATGATGTTGAATTGTATTCCTAAAATTTATAGTTTTCAAAGCCCAAAGAACTTTTTATTTTTCATGAAAAATAAAAAACTCCTAGAAAGATGGATTTACTCCAATGGAAAACTGCATACAAATTGCCTTTACTTTTACCACTGCTATGGTAAATATGATTCTGCATGATCAAAGTTGACTGTTGTTAAGACTTGAATACTATTCATAGTACTACGAATGAGTACTATCATTCATTTAATCATGTATTCAGTGCTATGCTATTCAAAAGATAATATAGGCTGGTATATATTATATATGTATTATAGTATATATTATGTTTCCCTAAAAAAAGATAAAGGTTTCCCATGTCAGTCATGTCTGTACCTAGGGGGGTTGATCATCTCTGATGTACAGCCGAAGAGCCAACCTTGACCAAAGATGTTTCCGTGATCATGTGGCTGGCATGACTATATGCCTGAGGTGCATGGAATGCTGTTATCTTCCCACTGAAGTGCTAGCTATTTATTTACTTGCATTTACATGCTTTATACAGTAATTGCTGGTGATTGGGACAACTAATGGAAGCTTACTCCATCAGTTCAAAGTTGGTTTTGAACTGCCAACTTCCGGTCAACAAGCCCAGTGTCTTAACCACTTGATCAACTCACCCATTCATTCATTCATTCATCCATCCATCCATCCATCCATCCATCCATCCATCCATCCATCCATCCATCCATCCATTCATTCATTCATTCATTCATTCATTCACTTACTCATTTACTTACTTACTTACTTACTCACTTACTCACTCACTCACTCACTCACTCACTCACTCACTCACTCACTCACTCACTCACTCACTCACTTACTTACTTACTTATCATAGCCAGCACAATTTCCTAAAAGAGAATACCTGCAAGACTATTCCACTCTGAACCATGATTTTCTCCACCTGCAATTATAGCTTCTTTGCTTAACATTCCTTAGTTATGAATCATGAAATTACATAGTTGGTTTTTTAATTTAATTTTCATAATTTAATTAGGATGTGTTTTTATGCACACTAGGAGATAATTATGCATATCCATGCCGTAGAAGAAGGCCATGGAGACAGTACACTGGGCAATCAAAGAAGAAATAATCAATGTACAATTTACACTCCCTGGTGCTTTCAGATATCAGCCCTGCTACAACATAGAATGCTGCCAGGTATTGTGTAGCAGCACTTAAAACCATCAAATTGCATTTGACCTTACAGATTGACCTCTGCCATAAACCAATTTTAATTAGCACTTAGCTTCTTATTTTAGAGTAATTTGTATTGTGATAGATTTAGTTTGCCATGCTTCTTTACATACATATACTGCCCTTACCTCTTCTTTCAGATTCTTTTCAGATTCCTTTTGGATTTTTCTTTTTATGTTTTTTAGCTTTTTATATGATTTGTTTTATTTTGATGTATTTTTTTGCTTCTTCTTTTTTTTTGTATGCCACTTTCCTTATGCTGGTCTTTGACTGTAATAAAGATTTGATTTGAGTTTATGTGCAATAGGAATCTTACATTTGACCTTACACGTAGAACCTCAGATAATCATTAAATTGTCTGTAGCTTTGAATCAGTCACAACAAACTAAATCAGAGTCTGTACTTATTGAGCCCACACACAGATTTCTATCACAGTTGCTTTTGCTCAGTCCTTCACTTCCTTCTCATTTCTCTCTAACTTGTCAGATATAATTAGCAGTTGTTGAATGAATTGATCAGCTAATTTCCTTCTCACCCTTGGATGCATTTAATCCATTAGCTGATGATTTGTAGAGACTTGAGGCTTTTTTCCTCCTGGAAATATTTCTTTGTCTGCACTATATCAATAATTGTATTTACTAAATCACCTTCATTTCATGATAGCCCAACTTACCTTATTCACAGATTTTTTAACAAGCAGGGTTTTTTTGTTTTTTGTTTTGCATTTCAGTTGTTTAAAAATCATTCTGCATGACACCTCTTCTTTCCTTTCTAATGGCAATAATTGCTACCTAGTGATTTTCTTGTTCTTGATAAAAGTTCAGTTGATAATATGAAGCTCTCCTTGTATTTTATGCAATTATTTATTCTCTGAAATGGATGTGAAATCCTTTTTAGTTAAAATTTCAGTGCTCTTATTAGCTTGGCTTCCTACATATCTCACAAGAGTTTTTTAATTGTAATAATTGTAAAATAAACTTTAAGATATATTATAATGGTAGGCCAAAATTATTCCCTTTAATGTCTGGAAAAACACTTTTGATTTTCCAATACTCACATCCATAGATCTATGCATCCTTTTTTTTCTCTTTTTTTCTCCCTTTGCAATATCAGAACACTGGCATCAGGAAGACAAGGATTCACAGAAGTTTTTGATGGCCTCTGAAATCAAATAAATTTTGATGATGAAATATTTCCTAAATCTCAGGAAAATGATGATAAACTTCTATGTGTCTAGTCTAGCCTCTCTTGTGTGCTAAATAACAAAAGGCAGTATGCCTGACATTAGGAACCAATTCTAAGTATACGGCTTGTCCCTTTAATCTAAATTAAAACTTTAATCCCAATATTTTGCACTACTGTACGTTCATACCATTGGTGGATATTATTCACTTCCTAGAAAAAGCTAAACAAGCATATCTTATTTCAACATTTAAATTTTGCTGGCCATTGACCAAATAAACATTACTGTTACTATTACTATTACTATGTATGTTATTTCAAAAATTCTTATAAGTGGTCTTGATGAGACTTATTTTTGCCCAGAGTTTTGTTTAGCCATTAATTTTCTTCAGTGACTGTTGAATCACGGATATATATTTGTGCAGGTGATAAGGGTAAGTAAAAAGTGCAAAGAGAGCTTTTGCTTGCAGTACTCATTAGGATATAATGCTGCATTTAAATAACACAGTGAAAGGCATGTAGAGTTTTTATGAGAGAGTGTGGAAATAATGATCATAAGTCTGTAAGAAAATGAATAGGACATCAAGTTACTATATATGCTAACAGAGTACAACTTGTGTCACAAAATTGGAAAATCTTTCTTATTCAAAATGATACCAGGCTTATACTGGCATACAACGGTTTCAAAATATCTTCTTCTTTGTAGACCAAGGACTTGAGAAATGTTGAGTTTTACAGATGTAAATCTGCTCCCAGCTAGTCCATGTGACACCCATCCCAGCTTCTTTTTACTTCTCACCTGTGTAGGTTAGAAAAGGAAGAATCTCTGAGGGGTCTGTAGGGATAAAAAAGGAATGCCAGTGCTCAAGGTTATTTCTCTATGGTCCCTGAGATGCACTTCATGAAAGCTATAGAAATGCTGTTTCTACAGTAGTTAATTTGAATGAAATTAATATATATGCTAGACCTGAACTTTTATAATGCTCTTTTCTAGGGTCACATTTTCCCACTTAACCTAGCTTGTTGGATGATGGTCTGTGTATTCTCAGTTCAGTATTTCATTCTCTCCTTCTAATAATCTCCCCAAGTGATGGCTAGCTGTCTCAAATCCAAGACAAGCTGTCTCCGCTGACAAACACAGCTGTCGATCATGCTGTTCACCAAAGGGGGAAAGACAGCCTCTATAGTGCATAGTTACTGGCTCCATTTTTTTTCGTGGACTGGATATGAATCTGTCTACCTCAAATTTTCTTAGAACATTTGATTTACACTGTGACTTTAGGGGATTAGAACTTAAAGTGGGATGAGATACTATATTACCTTGGATATCATTAAATTGAAGTATGTATATGTATTTCCATGACCATTCATAAAGATAAAAATCCTGTGTGTCATACAATCTAATTCTCTGCACAATATTTCCTTTCTCTCCAGCAGTACCTGTTAATCTGGTTTTCTTTTCTTTTTCCTTCCTTCCTTCCTTCCTTCCTTCCTTCCTTCCTTCCTTCCTTCCTTCCTTCCTTTTTTTTGGAGTTTTTGTGAAAAAGATTTGTCTTTTACTTTCTTATTATGTCTTGGTGTTCAGCTGCTTCATTTTCTGTTTTATTTCTTGAACCTTCTTAGAAAATGTTCAACAAATAATTAGTTTGCAGTGAGGGAAGAAAATACACTACCATTATTTTATTTATGGTCTTTTTGTTGTTAGCCATTTATAAAATTTGTATACCACTCAGTCCAATCAGACTCTTGTAGGTTTATGGTAGAGTTCATAGCTTATTTGGAGCTATGCTTTTATTTAATCTTAAAACTCACAATGCCTGGCCCCAACTTTAAAAGCTGAACCTCAGTTTGCCAGGAGCAAAGAACATATATAATATAATTTACTAAATAGGATTTGCTTTAATGTACAAAATGGCCATTGAGATATTTCAATCTAGTCATTGGGACTGAAAATCAAAGGTTGTTTTCTTAAACTTGATGCAATAATTGAAAATGTGTCGCTATTACTGTGGCTGACTGCTACCTGTTTAATTAAAATGTATGTTTATTTGTTCCTTTTTCTTTTTACTTGTTTTTTTATTTAAATATAAAACATACACTTTTTATAGTTCTTTGAAAATTAAACAAAATAAAAAAATAGAACTACACATTTCACTCTACTTAAATTCTCTAATGTATTTTAGTTGGATGTGATACTAATTCATGTCATTATTAAATACCATAATGTGATTTAATTTTTGATAAACTGTGTTAAGCAATATTACACAATACCTGTATATATTAAATCAAGATTTCATTATCTCAAGGACTATAATTTGGTATGTTGACCAAGAAAAAAAAGTTAAAAATCTGTAGCTACTGGATTATCTGTACAGGGAGTCATTGTTAGTAGAGTTGTCTTTTGTACTTTTGCAAAGCTTTAGCTACATGATTGATGCATTGGTTTTGGTCTATTTGGCTCAGTAATCTATGCAATTTTCTTATCTTCCTAATCACATTTCCACCTTTTAACAGATAGCATTTTCCTTTTTAAACTGTCTCCTAAAATCTTCAGGTACTAAGACACATAAGTCATTGGGAGCTACCCATGTGCATCTGAAGGTTTGATTTCTGTCTTGTGCCTTGAGGCAAATTAAAATTTGCAAATTTAATGGTCAGGATTTCTTTATATTCAGGTTCATAGTAGAGCTTACTATTAATTGCATTCTACTGCATTGAAAGATGAACTGATCCCTGTAAATAGGAACATCATTGATTTGTGTTTGTGACTTGTTCTTTTGCTTTTCCTATGTAAAACTGGAACATTTCTATCTCAAAATATTATGAGATTGGTAGCTATTGTGACACTGGTAGATACAAATATACAGACTTCCATCTTCTATCTCATATTCTGTAATAGTCTATACCGCTGGTGTCAAACTCGATCACATCACGTGACGTATTGTGATGTATCATGACGTGTTTTGCCTTTGTGGAGCTGGGGTGGGCGTGGCTTGTGCATGACGCATCTGGCTACACAATAGAAAATAATTCACTAATCTCATCTCAAAGTTTCATTTCAGCACTAGGATATTGCTCTTAGGAAATCAGTTCAAGCATGGTTCATATTTGTCTCAAATCACCTCAAATCACGTGGCTGACTTATGAGGTCCGCAAGATGCTGAAAGCACGGAATGTGGCTTTTAAATCTGGTGACATGCTGGCACTTAGAACAGCCAGAGCAAATCTGAAAAGTGCCATAAAAGGTGCAAAACAAGCTCATTGCCAGAAAATTTAGAACTTTTTTCAGGACTCAACAAACACCAGGTGAATGTGGAAAGGGATCCAGGCCATTATGGATTACAAGGTGGCTCCATCGAGATGCAAGGATGACACAGACTTCCTAAACAAACTGAATGTATTTTTTGGTAGATTTGAGGCATCAAATAGCACTCCTGCTAGGAAAGAAGTGCCCCATCCTGTTGAGCAAGTGCCAAGCTTTGATGTCACCTCTGTCCGGAAAACACTGCAGACAGTTAACGTTCGGAAAACAGCAGGCCCAGATAACATCCCTGGACGTGTCCTCAGGGAATGCGCAGGGGAGCTGGCTTGTGTTCTCACAGATATTTTCAACCTCTCATTGCAGCAGGCAGTGATCCCATCGTGTTTTAAGATGGCCATCATCTTGCCAGTGTCAAAAAAGTCCACAATTACAGGCCTCAATGATTACCATCCGGTTGCACTGACATCCACCATCATGAAATGCTTTGAGAAGCTGATAAAGGACACTATTGTATCTAGCCTCCCGCCAGCTTTTGACCCCCTTCAGTTTGCCTACCGACCAAATCGCTCTACGGAAGATGCTATTTCTTCCGTTCTCCATCTGAGCCTGAAGCACTTAGAGAAAAGAAATACTCATGTGCATTTGCTGTTTGTCGACTTCAGTTTGGCATTTAACACAATCATTCCCCAGCATCTAGTAGACAAACTGGGCCTTTTAGGCTTAAACACTCCTTTGTGCAACTGGATTCTTGATTTTCTTACCAACAGGCCCCAATATGTGCGAGTTGGAACAAATACCTCTAATACCATTTCTTGAGCACAGGTTCTCCTCAGGGCTGTGTCTTAAGTCTGCTACTGTTCACCCTGTTAACCCATGACTGTTGTGCTAGGTTTGCCACCACCATATTGTGAAGTTTGCAGACGATACAACAGTAGTGGGCCTTATTCAGGATGACAAGGTGGAAGCTTACAGCAAGGAGATTGAAGGGTTGGTGAACTGGTGTAAGGAAAACAGCCTAGTTTTAAATACTGGAAAAACCAAAGAGATCATTGTTGATTTCAGAAAAGGCAGGCACAGCCACACTTCTCTGTGCATAAATGATTTACCTGTGGAGACGGTTACCAGCATCAAATTCCTGGGTGTGCAGCTAACGAGTAGGCTGACTTGGTCGCTCAACAGTGAGAAACTGGTGAAGTGGGCACAGCAGTGCCTGCATTTTCTGCGCCACATGAGAAAAGCACATTTTCCTTCCACTGTCCTGACCACTTTCTACAGGGGGACAATTGAGAGCATCCTGTCATACAGCATCACAATCTGGTTTGGAGGCATCACTGCTTCAGACAGGACAGCGGTGCAGAGAGTGGTGAGAATGGCTGAAAAGATCATTGGCAGTTCCCTCCCTCCCATCCAGGACATAGCACAGAAACGCTGCTTGAGCAGGGTCCGTAAGATTATCTGGGAGCCTACACATCCTCTTCACGATCTGTTTTCCTTGTTACCTTCTGGGAGGAGGCTTTGTGGTATCCAAAACAGAACATCCAGATTCAGCCAGAGTTTCATTCCATACAGCATTAACCTTGCGAACTCTCAAGCTTCCTCCTTCCGTTATATATTCAAGATGGACAATATTTAATATTTATTTGCTACATATATGTAGGGATGTGGGTCTATACATATGTTGTGCATAGTATGTTTAGGTGTGTGTCATGTATGTGTTTCACTTTGAGAGCGGGCAACTAAATTTCATTTTTGATGTGTGCCATCGTGCCCACAGTATAAAAATGACAATAAAGTTTATCTGATCTTATTTTATCTTATTTTATCATCTAATGAGCACCATCTGAGTAACTTAAAAAAGTTTATGTTTTCTCCTTAAAAAAGGACAAAATTCAAATAAAATTAATAATCATTAGTTGTCCAAAGCAAGGTACTATATTTGCCAAGGGAGAAATTTTCAGGATTGTGAAATTATATGATATTGAAATGTGACTGCTTAGATATCTGAATTCCTACTCTCCTTGTTCATTTACTCCCTCTCTTTTTGAGAATATGTTTGTGTGTCTTTGTGTGCATCTGTGCATGCACATGCATGTTTGTGTGTCTACTCATGCATGAACTATACACACATATATATTTATGCCTTTTTAATGTAACAAAGAAATCAATTAACAAGTGCAATTTTAATAACACAAAAAGATAAGCCAGAAAAATAATTAATGTTTAGAGAAAAATAAAAGAGGAAGAAAAAATATTAATACATTTTATAACAACATCAAGTCTTAAACATCAAATTAAACCTTGACTAAGGAAAATCATATTGATTTCCACAACTTTGGAGAAAAGTAAGTTCATATGCAGAAAATTTAAGCATGTTCTCCATGCAGGATTTTAAGTACATTAAAGTCTTTTCACTGGATTACAACAATCCTAGCTGTTGTCCACACATAATAAATCCTTTTATAGGTTCCAATCTTTTGGAGTATATTTTAACATCACATATTCATTGACTCTTATTTATTTTTTAAATACCCTATTTGCAACCCCATGAATAATGACATTGTTGCCCAAATTAAAACATACAGTATGGATCAGAATCACTACTTTCATATTGTGCTGATACCATATAGAAGTTGAAAGCCAGACATACATACCATTCATCCTTTGACATGTCCAGTATACTAAAAAAGAAGAAGAAATGCTTTTGATGAACTAAACTCATCTTAAGTTGAATCCCATGCTTTTTAAATTGTTCATAATTCACTCAATATTATTCCTAGATTCTCCAACATATATTCTATTTTTCAAGATCTACTACAGTATTATCAATTACCAATACTGTTATGTTTATATTATACTACTAGCTGTACCCAGCCACGCGTTGCTGTGGCTCAGTCTGGTAAAAGTGTGTGTTGCTTTTATGTCCAACAGATGGCACTGTTTTTCAAAAACATGTTTTTATGTTTATGTTTATGTTTATGTTTATGTTTATTATATTTATATCCCGCCCTTCTCCTTGCGGACTCAGGGCGGCTAACAGCCAGATAAAACAACTACAAAAATACAAAATGCTACAATTAAAAACATACCGGTAATTAAAAGACAATATTAACATTTGGCCAAATTAATTTAAAATTATTTTAAAACCCCGCTAAAAATTTCCCCTAGGCCAGTCCTGCAAGCTGAAATAACCAAGTCTTAAGGGCGCGGCGGAAGGAAGGGAGATCAGGGATCACCCTGATCTCTGGGGGTAGTTCATTCCAGAGGGTGGGAGCTCCCACCGAGAAGGCCCTCCCCCTTGGGGTCGCCAGCCGGCACTGTCTGGCTGACGGCACCCTGAGGAGACACACTCTGTGGGAGCGTACTGGCCGATGGGAGGTAATCTGTGGCAGGAGGTGGTCTCGAAGATATCCAGGTCCGATGCCATGGAGCGCTTTAAAGATGATGATCAACACCTTGAAGCGCACCCAGAAAGCCACCGGTAGCCAGTGCAGCTCGCGCAGCAGCGGTGTTACATGGGAGCGACGAGTCCCTCCCAACACCGCCCGCGTGGCCGCATTCTGGACTAACTGGAGCCTCCGAGTGCTCCTCAAGGGGAGCCCCATGTAGAGAGCATTGCAGTAGTCCAGGCGGGAGGTGACAAGGGCATGGGTGACTGTGTGCAAGGCGTCCCAGTCCAGAAAAGGTCGCAACTGGTGGATCAGGCGTACCTGATAGAACGCCCCCCTGGTCACCGCCGCCAACTGGTCTTCCAGTGTCAGCTGTGGGTCCAGGAGGACACCCAGATTGCGTACCCTTTCCGAGGGAGCCAAAGTTTCGCCCCCTATAGTCAGCGATGGAATCAGCTGACTATGCCAAGGCGCCGGTAGCCACAGCCACTCGGTCTTGGAAGGGTTGAGCCTGAGTCTGTTCCTCCCCATCCAGACCCTTACGGCCTCCAGACATCGGGTCATCACATCAAGGGCATCATTGGGGTGGCCTGGGGTGGAAATGTACAGCTGAGTATCATCAGCGTACTGATGGAAGTCCACCCCAAAGCCACGGATGATCTCCCCCAGCGGCTTCACATAAATATTGAACAGAAGCGGAGAGAGGACTGACCCTTGTGGCACCCCACAAGTTAGGGGCCTTGGGGTCGACCTCTGTCCCCCTGCCAATACAGACTGCGTACGGTCGGTGAGGAAGGAGGAGAACCACCGCATAACAGTGCCTCCCACTCCCAACCCACCCAAACGCCGCAGCATGATACTGTGGTCCACAGTATCAAAAGCCGCTGAGAGGTCCAAAAGAACTAGGA
>NW_015386534.1:928425-961443 GCF_001527695.2 Protobothrops mucrosquamatus
CCCCTCCCCTCAACTGAAGGAGGGAACGGGTCACCCTGAAGAGGGTGGCCGGGCGGTTATCTGATGACGCAATGAGGGTGGAGTAGTAATTAGACCTCGCCACCCTCATTGCCACAAGGTAGGATCTAACATGTATCCTTACCTGTGTTCGGTCGGATTCGGTTCGGGAAGCCCTCCAACTGCTCTCTAGGCATCTTTTACCTGTCACAGGTGTGACATCTATATAATATAGGCATATAAAAACACGCGCGTATTCGAATGCAACGTTGTGTCAAAATTTCAAAGCAATCGGTGAAGAACTTTCAGAGATTTAAGATTTTGAACAAACGAACATTTACATTTTTATTTATATAGATTATTATTATATATTATATTTTCTATTCTACTGAATTTCACCTTAATGATTTTTTTTAAAAAAAAAACCAATGTCCTGATTGCAGTGCTTATTTCTGATTTGTTCCATCTCTATAGTCCTAAGAAATCAATAGTAAGACTGGATCATATGTAATTTTTGAATAAGAAGTTCCAAATAAAAGAATACAGAATAGTTTAATAGGTACATGACTTAATAGTATTCTGTGTTTCTTCATGGTATGAGCAACTGAAATACCTATGCAAATAGGAGCAAGTTACCTAATGTGGATTTTATTATAAGCAGAATGAGATTAGAAGCTGTGCACATGCCAACATTAACTTAATTGTAATTGTAATAGTTGTTATTTTAGGTATTTTGTTTTAGGGAGCACTTATGAAATTTGGACATAAATACACATTATTAAAGTAAGTCTTGCAAAATTACAGTTCCTGCTTTGATTCTTTTCTTGTTTTTCTTGTGCTGAAAGTTCATCTGAACTTACGGCAGTAAGCTATTTTGCTGCCTAAAGGAAAGCACAAAGAAATATTCTGCTTAGTTACTCCACCTAAGGACAAAAGACAAATTTATGAGGCACAGGGCATGTTCTGTGTTACACATACTTCTGTCCTACAACAGAGAGAAATGGCTGCAGGAGATTCCAAAGGAATACCAACAGAATATTGCTATTTCCTATGTATAAAACATAAATAGTACTTTAGTCCTTATGCCTAAGCACCAGCTTTTACTTTTCTTTTTAAATTTCTAAATTTGTTCTTCCATTGTTGTCCTTTTTCACCAGAGAAATTCATCTGGTTTCTACACAAAAAAAATTGCTTGGATTTCTCAACTACTAAAATTGTCATTAACAAGACTGATACTGAAGCTGATTTGAATATGGATTTAGAAATGATAGATTACAAGAATGATACGGATAAAATATAAAATAAAGCAGATTATTGGTTTAGTTTTAGGAATCTCATTGATCTTTTCTTATATATTGAAAACAGATATCACTCTGATATTGTTTTCACATTCTGCTAAGTCCTAAAATTGTTTTTACTGTTTTTAACTTTCCCTTAGCATAATAGATAAACACTAGTTATGAGTGTATTCACAAACCTAATAAAAGTGAGGCTACAATCTCACCCACAAGCAAAGCTCCAGTGTAACTTCACTTAGGTTGATACCTACTTCACTAATGTTTTAAAAAGCTGCAGCTCAGATGCTTTATACATCTGAAATATGTATGGTACTTGCAACATATGCAGCCATATCACTCAGTTTCTCAGATTCCATCAATGGCCTTTTTAATGAATTGCAACAGTAGAAAGAGTAAAACATAGTATATCGGACAGACAATAATTGAAATAAGATTACCACTTTATGAACCATGAAGACATGGTCTTTCTCCCCCAAGTAGGTAAAGATTTATTACAACTGATTTATCAGGGAAAACTGTAAACGTTCTTCCATGCTACTTAAGTTAGAGAGAGCTGAATGCAGTGAAATTTTATTTAATGTATGCTGATTAGTGTACATTCAAAGTGACAATAAAGTTATTATTCTATTCTATTCTATTCTATTCTATTGTCTATCTATGATTTGACAAAGGCTAAAAGTGGTTTTGTTCCTCATATTCAATATTTGTTATTATCAGGAAAAAAGTGAAATAGATATAGATAGATAGATAGATAGATAGATAGATAGATAGATAGATAGATAGACAGACAGACAGACAGACAGACAGACAGACAGACAGACAGACAGACAGACAGACAGACAGACAGACAGATAATTCTATCCTGTTAGTATGCCATCTCACCGATAGCAATGCTACCTAGTCATTTATTACATTAGAATAAAAATACAATGTCCCATATTGGAAGTAGCTGCAGGAAGAAGTGCAGTTGGCTTCAGTGATTATGGAAAATTTCCAAAAAAGAATCTGATATAATCAAAGCATGGATATCTCTTGGCAGATCCTAATTTACAGTTAGACATTTAATCCAGTGTTTCCAATCCTTTTGGTGGGTATGATGTCAGTTTAGACAATAGTATCCATCTGAATTTTAACTGTATAATAGTATTGCTAACATTTGCCTGAATCAGTTTTATTGTTTCTTTCTTGAAGAAATTGATAAAGTTTGCTCTACTACCTGCATATACAGTTCCTTTCTATCTTGGCTTAGGTTTGCTGTCCCTTTTTAGCAATATGATTACAACCGAAGAGTACCCATGAATTTAGCTGGATAGCCACATAACTTAAGTAGCATGGAAGAACTTTTACAGTTTTCCCTGATAAATCAGTTGTGATAAATCTTCACCTACTTGGAGGAGAAAGACCATGTCTTCATGGTTCATAAAGTGGTAATCTTATTTCAATTATTGTTAATGGGGCAGAACTTGAAGGCAGTCTATAAACTGCAACTGATTTAGAATGTGGCAGTATGCGTGGTAAATGGTTTCTCCAGAAAATCCCATGTTTTCCTGTATTGTCAACAAATTTACATATTATCAGTTACTTTTTGAACTTAAGTTGAGAATTTTTCATTGTTTTTGTTGTGAATACCAAGTCAGTATTCATAATACTTCTGGCAGTCCTCCTGGCAGTCTAAATGCCAGAGTCCATCTATGTTACAATCAATATTCAAAGGGAAAGATGCTTTTTCTAACACATATGCAAAATACAGATTTTCCATACTCTTCTTCATTACTGTATTTTGTCCTTTAAAGACAAAAGCAGAACTTCCGGGACATTGAAATATAAATTGCAATGTCTGAGATGGGGGTGTACTATACCCCACAACTCTAATAAATGATTCCAGAAGCCGAAGGAGGTCAGGGAATAAAGAAATAGAGCTCTTTGCTTTGGAATTCAGGTTATCTCTAAGAAATAGCAAAACAGTTATGTGTTGTGTTAAAATTTAATTTATTTATTCTATATAGATGTTAGAAGCTATAGCTTTTTTTAAAAAAAAATTCCTTTTCTGGCCATCTAGGACATTTGCATAGGTTCATATGGAATTTAACAAAATTTCTCTTTAATTTCTTGGGAACTGATGTATAACGTGAAATATGTCTCTTTTTCAAATTTACTAATATTAGAAGACCAGGATTTCCAGCTTTTCATTATATAACCTGACTATGCTGTTATAATAGTACAAAATGTGTGCTGCTTAAATCCAACTTACAACTTCTACTATAGAGTCAAAACACATTGTTAGGTCATCAGTGGGGTACCTTTTATGGGCTTTGTCACAAATGGCATTTGACATCAAGATCTTTTTTTCTTTCTACATGGTCTCCATATTAAAGACTAAACTTCCAATAGTCTTAAAGCTAGCTGCCAACTTATTACAGTTTAGGCTTAAACCAATTGTTTAACTAGGTCTCTCAATGCTACTGATTTAGTTTCTGTTTTTATGCATTTTCAAGAACTGTTAGCAGATTGTATGGCATATAAATCTTTTAATCAGATAGATGAAGTATCAGATTATTGCTTTTTTTCCTTTTGTCTCTGTTGCTTTCCCATACTGTATCATGTCTTTTTAAATGCAAAATGCCAACTATACTGAATAGTTTGCTAAAACAGTTTATAAACTTTTTAAAAAATTTTTTAGAAAGTCTAACATATGGCCACCATTTTCTAAATCTTGATGTAGTTAAGGAAGATTTTGCATTGCTGCTCCCATCATGGCCATCTCCTAAGGTTTCTGTTATTCATATTGTTGGTCATACAGTCACCAAATGTTTAAACTGGATTTTGTATTTTTGTTAAACAACCTAGCACCTGGGATAGGCAGATGTTGCTTAATAATGTTAAAGGCATTATCACAGGATGTAAGCCATTCTAAGTAAAGCTGCCTTTTGTAATTATTATTATTATAGTTGGTTACACAGATGGCCAGATGTTTTTGGCTGTATTTGGCATTTTTTCCACCTATCAAGTCCTTTCCAAAGACAGAGAAGATAGGTAGATGTTGATGTTTGATGGTGTTAAAGCTATCATCGCAGGATATAAACTGTTCCAAGTAAAGCTGCCTTTTGCAATTGACTGATGGGATTACACCCAAATACCTATTGTTATTGGTATTATCTTTGCTTTATTTTATCTCATTTGTTTTACTTCTATTTTCAGGTCTTTCAGATTTTCTCTAGTTCTTTTTCTTCTATTCTGTTATTTTCAGGTATTGCAATGTCCGCTATCCAGATGCTGTTGTCTTTCTTATCAACAATTATTAAATAAGGAAGGTGTCTCTCTATTTGAATTTTAAGGTCAACTATATGATCCAACCAGTTCTTGCTTGCAGTCAAATGGCATTTCTTGCAGACATACCACTGTACCATTGTTGCTACTTTTTCATGCTAACTGCTGCAAGTTTCTTCTTTACAGAAGCTAAAAGCATTTGCTGTCTGCTGTCTTCTCAATTCTGGCTTTGCATGCATTTCTTATTATTACATTTTTATCCTGCTTTTATACACATACACACACATATATATACATACATATACATATGGTCAATCATATGGTTTAAAGGTAGAAAAAAAACCTCCTTGATTTTCTGGCTTATTTCATCCCTACTGAAATTGTTCTTGTCTAGAAAAGAAAGTTAAATTTTCTTTCTAAACTTACTTTTGATAAGGAACTGAATTGATCTGGGATAATTGCTAGTCATGGATTCCTGTGAATTTATGTTCAGCAAAACAAACATAGAAAATAGAAAAAAAATCAAGCAGCTGCTACTACTAATGGAGAGGTTTGTGTAGGTTGTTGTAGCTTCAAAATGATGGATGGGTATTAGCATTCATTGCCCCAAAAAACTTGGGTATTATTTAGGTAGTTACCCAGTTGGATAAAAGTGGCAATATTTTTCTTCATATAGGTGTGATTAGCCCTAGGGGTATAGAGTGGGAGGAGGAAATTAGCCATATAATCCTATTTACCAGTTCAGACCCCTCTATAAATCCCCTTTCCTTTTTTATTTCACTTTAACTCAACAGTTACTAATGAGTTCAATTTGCTGGCAATTAGTTGCCCTCAGAAAAGATCACTAATTGTAGCAAACAAATGTCAGTTCCAAAAAGCTTAAGGTGTCTGTGCATGTGATAGGCAGTAAAGCCTTCCCTCCCTTCCTTTCATTTTCACCAAGAGGTAATTTAATTCTTTTTTTGTATTTGATGAAAAATGTTGTTAATTAGGAGCCAGAGAAGAGGAAATTACAATTCTTAAGGCTTAATTGGGGAGCTTCTGTGGAGGCTTTTATGACCATAACTTTTTTTTTTCCTAGATGGAAGTTTAATGATGTCCTTATCTTCCCGAAGTTGAACATTAGGAAATATTAGCCAACTCATTTCCCTCATTCATACAGTGATATCCTTACAATGTCAAAGGAATGTCAGATTACCCCAATGTGTCCTATAAGTAGGACAGCAGAACATGGGAGGGTGGGATAGGAGAAAGGAAGGGGGATGTTTTCGTTTGTTTTCATTTAAAGGAATATTTTTGGTGACTCACAATGACACTGACATTGATGTTAATTAATTGAAAATTATTGCCCTGAGTAGTTCTAGAAAGTTCTTCTTACTGTGTTTTAGCATGTACTAGTTCATTTAGACAGTCATGCAGTCACTAGATGTATCAGTGATCAGCATGCAATTGTAAACTTCCTATCTGGCTGCTCTCAGAGGGTTAGATTAGACAACTATATCTCTTTAGCCCTTTTTCTTAATACGGGCTTCCCACAGGGCTGTGTGTTGAGCCCCCTGCTTTACACCCTCTACACTTATGACTGCACCACCACTCATCCCAGCAATATTATTGTTAAATTTGCAGATGGTACAACAGTGGTAGGACTTATCTCCAAGGGGGTTGAGTCTGCCTACTGAGACGAGATGGAGCGGTTGCTCTTGTGGTGCAGAGACAGTAATTTGGTTCTCAACACAACTAAGACCAAGGAGCTTATAGTAGGTTACAGGAGGAATAGATCAGACATTCAGCCCCTGATCATCAGTGGAGACTGTGTGGAACGGGTGGCAAGCTTTAGGTTTCTGGGTATTACCATAAAGCAGTGTTTCTCAACCTTGACAATTTTAAGGCGTGTGGACTTCAACTCCCAGAATTCCACAGCCAGCATTGCTGGCTGTGGAATTCTGGGAGTTAAAGTCCACACGCCTTAAAATTGTCAAGGTTGAGAAACACTGCCATAAAGGATCTGACCTGGAATGCTCATGTTATAGCATTGGTTAAGAAGGCCCAGCAGAGATTATATTTCTTGAGACTTCTCAGAAAATAACAACTAAATGAAAAAGTACTGGTGACCTTCTACCATTGCTTCTATTCTATTCTATTCTATTCTATTCTATTCTATTCTATTCTATTCTATTCTATTCTATTCTATTCTATTCAACTGAAAGAATTCTGCTCTTTGTGGCTGCATTGAAAACATGCATTTAAGAAACAGTAAAAAGAATACCATACATCTCCAGCTCTCTATCACATTCCTACTTCCTTGCCTTCCTTTTTTTCTCTTTGCAATTTCCATGTACAATACGCTTAAATAAAGTTACCAAAGCAGAAGAGAAATGGAACAGTGGTTTTGCATGGGTGATAAGGCACTAGAAATATAAGTACATGTGAAGGAAGAAAGAGATGATTGGAAGCACCAACATTTGTGTCCAATTGACCTAATCATGAAGAGCTGAGAATATTTTACATATATTAAGTCAGGAAATTATATTAGTGTCCTTGTTCAGAAAATATGTGGCCTTCATGTGTTTAAAGACCATTTTATTCACTCCTTGGTTCCAACTGAACCTGGTTTTTAAGTTAGAACCTCATGAAAACAAATAACTTTCTTCCATATTGTATGCCAATACTAGGATCTTCCATGCCTTTTTTTTGTCTCTTTTTTATTTTTTACATCAATGTGAATGGTTCACGTACAAAAAACCAGGCCTTGGAATATTACCTGGACTAGGTATAATGTATAGTGTTGTTGGCAGTTTATACAAAGTCCCATTTTTGAAAAGCTAGGTAGCCACCTTTTATTTAATATGTGTTAATAACTCAGTTATTTAGCTACAAACAATTCATATTCTACCTTTTACCTGTCTCCCATAAACAAAATGCCTGAACTTCTGGCATGGAGAAATGAATAAATGGTATTGCAGTGAAAAAGGGGAGAAAAAGAGAAAAGCCCATGAATTCATTCATTTTATATGAATGCATTGTTTTCTTCAGCTTTTATTACACTGCATTTTGTCAAATTATTATAATTCGGTTGAGGGGATGTTATGGTACAATTTCTTAGATTGTGTTAATATTCATATAAACCTCGAGATCTCATTGAAACACAAACCATGCAGCTCTGTGCATTACAGATGGTTATCTCTGACATATTTGCAAGATAGTATTTTGTAGAGTCATAGAACTGAAAAAGATTAAAGGCCTTCCACCCCAACATCCCTGTCCTGCAAAACATTTACTGTAAAATGAAATGGATACTGGCGGTTCAATAAAATAAAGTGGACCTTCCACTTACTTAAAAGCAGTTCAACCCACAATGAATCCCTTATAATGTGAAGCTTTGAAGAGAAAATTGTGAAAGCCAGAGACAAAACAATTCCCTACCATATCCAGAAGGCTACTTGAAGCATGGCTGCTGTATTAAGGAGGAAGAGTTGGTGGGTGCCGAACTGCTTATGGTTATAGACTGGAATGATGGAAGAAGTTCCTAGTCCTTTTTCCTTCACAATATTATCTGAGAGTTGTGTTGTCATCAGCTTAAGGGCCGCATCAGGCTTTATGTGGAATTTTGTTTACTTTTATTATTAATCTTTAACTTACTTTTAAAAAAAATTATTTATGACTGTGTAAGGGATGTGGGTGATAACAGCAATTTCTTCCCCCCTTAAAAATAGCTGCATTTTTTTCCTTCATCAGCAGAGGGTGAAATGATTTTTTTCCCCAGTATTTCAGTACCCTCTACTGCTAGAGGGCAAATATTGCACCTTTTTTTCTTTATTTAAGAGATAGAAAAGCACTGGAAATCAGAGTAGGTGTGTGTTTCAAACTTTGGAGCATTTTTAAGATACTAAATGCCCATTTTCACAATTTCATTCCTTGATCCCAAATTCCCTTTTCCTTCCAAAAAGTTTAGCCCACCAGTTCTGGAATCTCTAAGAGGGAGGGAGGAAATGCCCATGTGTTTTGGATGGTTTACTACATAGTGAAGAAATTCCAGGTATGAGTAAATCAAGATCCCTTCAGCTTAAGAGTCCAGACTCATCTTTATTCAGAGGTAATGGTTCAGTGTTTCAACTGAATTCCAAGTAACAAACAGGATTCATTTCAAAGACACTGCATACATTTAAACTTCTCTGATTTTTCAGGAACTGTGCTTTCTGCCTACCTATCTTCCCTTCATATCCCTTTCTTTTGATGTCTTGTTATTTCTTTTGTTTCCATCCCATATCTATATTAGAAATATTGGCATTCAGGAGTAATCCATCCCTATATCTCGTAGAGTGTTTATTTAAATGAAAAAAAAATAACTAGTTACTTAATGCAAATGACACATGGTCTCTTTAAAAAACAAAGAGGGAGGGGCAAAATTAAATGGAGGAGCGAATTCAAGGCTAAATTAATATAGTAGATAGTAGATAAGAAAGAACCATCATAATATGCTGTGATGATGGGCGCTTCAGACATCTGCAAGAAGGAAGGCATCACTGATAAAGAGGATAAAATTATAAAGCAGAGTTGCAGAGTTGCATCATATTTTAATTTACTGATTGATATCTATAGGCAAATACAAAAATAATTAATATGGTTTAATCAGCAAAAGAACATTTTTAGCATTGTGAGAAATGTATGTCTTTTTTAATGCCCTGTCAAAATATGACAATAAGCCCCTTGGTCTCTTCTGTTTATAGTTCTTGATCTTTAACTACATTTAGAGTGAACTGTGGAGATGCACTTATATAGACTGACATATTTAAATAAACTATATTGTGGTTTGATGATTTTGAAATCATAGATTTTGCTTTTAATTCATTGCTTTGAATTAAGTTTCAGAAGACTATATTCAGTAAAGTAGAACATTGTTACACTCTTAATAAGACAATGAAACTTCAGTATTAATCTTTAAGAACATATGGTTATGTCTCTTTTATTTGAAGCATTGGAGGTTATATGTACAAGCTAATACACACATTCAAAACTGAAATAATAATTTTAAATAATTCTATTATTTGCTTAAACATGGTTCCTTGTTCTGTGATGGCCTTTCCTTGCTGTCCCCTGCTCTTGAATTATGTACAGTGAAGGAAATTAGTCTTCTCTTCTCTGAAATGAATGGGATAGAAGGATGTTTATATCTCTGATCTTAATGCAAATACAGATCTAAGTAAGGAGTGTGAGGCAGAGGTTTCTCAGTTAAATGGTAAACATGGTCTTTAAAATGGTATACATGAAAGTAATGAACTTCTTAGCATATTAAGACAATCTTTCTTTATTAATATATTAATACTTAGTTTTTTATATGATTCTTATAGGAGAACAACAGTTTTAATGGAAAATAGCCATTGAATTTTATGGATGACATGCAAAAATATCCACAAGGATCCTTTTTTTTCCCCCCACATAAACTCAGCCCCATTTTAATGCTCAGATGGATTCCAAGTATCTTTCAGGCAAGGGAAAGAACTTAAAAATCTTTTGAAGTACAATTGTATGAAGTTGTATAAAAATATAATAATTTAAATCCACATCACCATACTTATTGTTTACTTGATTCTCGCTTTTCAAATTAATTCCTAGGGTTTCTCTCAGCTTTTTATCCACCCTAAGAAAATTCAATGAACCTAGTTTGAGTCAGAAAATAGCAGACAAGGTCACTACCCATGAAATTTTCAAGTGAAATGAGACTAGAATAAGTAATCCCAGGTCCTTCAAATATTATGAACTAAAGTTACCAGAACCATCTTCAACATTAGCAGTGTCAAGGACTGTGGGGGTTATGATCCAAAATATCTAGAGAGCATTAGGTTGGTCTGCTTCTTTCTTGTATATGCTCATCTTAAAAATTACTATTTAAGATGATTCCACAAGGTGATTATTTTGGGCTGCATACTGATTAGAATTAATCATTGCATCTTAGTTCCAATTCAGAGCTCTATAAGTTGACTCATAATTCTGACAACAGCAAGACATATGACATTGTATACATTTTTTTTACCCAGCTATATTTCTACAGCCAAATATATATACAACATATTGCATCAGTTTTCATTTAATTCAGAATTCCACTATTATTTAGAGAACCATAAGGACTCTTCAAAGTGAAAACTAAAACTAAAACAGGAGTATACACTGTGAGAGATATTTCACAGCAAATTCCTGAAGACAGTGCAGCCATAATAAAATAGCAAGAGGGATCTAGTTAAATCTCTTAAATATTGGTAGTGTTATTATATTCATTCTTGCAGGTACTTTGATTTCATTCATGGAAAGAAAGTTAAATTAGACATTAAAATGCTCAGACCTATGTATTAGGTTCACATACTCCACTCAGTAACATGCTTTGTATTTTGCAAATCATAAATTATAACTTATTGCAATGTGTGAACCCAGTCCTTGTGTTCAACTAAACTTAAAGCCAGCTCTACCTTTAGGTAGCATATGCATAGTTAGTATAAATTATTTTGATCTGACATATAAAAAGCCAGCAAATTAAGTAAAACTTTTAAGGATCTCTGCAAGAGACCAAGATGTAGGATACATGGTGTGAGTCATTCAACATGCCTAAGGATAGTATGGTTTAACTAATTGTAATTTAATTGCTGTAAAAAAAACCCAATCAAACAAACAATTATGGTTCATTCAGTAAGGCATGAATTATTTTAATGCTATTTGTAAATTCTCTTCCTGTTTATTAGTACCAGTAGGATTCAGAATTCAGAATCTTTAACACATTTTTATGTCACTTTGGATCAACTTAAGACAATTCTGACCAACCACTTTTGTTTCTGCAGTTCCACCAAAGATTTCCAACATATCTTCAGATGTCACTGTGAATGAAGGAAGTAATGTGACCTTAGTGTGTATGGCAAATGGACGTCCTGAACCTGTCATCACCTGGAGGCATCTCACCCCAACAGGTAGGAAGCCATGATTTATACCTTTATGTTTTAAATGGCTCTATTCTCTTACATGTCATGTATAAGTATTTCAGAACATAATTTTTAACAAAAGTTTAAAAGCTTCAAATGGCTTTTATTGTCTTACTGTATATTATAAATATTTCAGAAATTCTTTTTTTAAAAAAAAAAGTTAGTTGGATTAACCATGTTACAAAGACATTTGGGAATCTGGCCATACCAAGTATTCTCTGTGTCTAGATTTGCATATTAGCATCTGTTTTTTCATAATAAAAGATAGCCAGTATCTTTTTCATTACAAAAACATTATAGCAATAAAGAAACCAACATTAGTAGCATAAAAGGGAAAAGGCCTTGTTTTCTGATAATATGCTTGACATAAGTTTTTGAAAACCACAACAAGGGCTTTTAGCATGGTGATAATAATTTTTTCTTACCTACAGCATTTGTCTCTTTTAATGATTTGTTCTATATTTTAACAAAGAAAACAAGTTGGTGTCTTGTTTTTTCTGCCTTTTTATGTACTTTTTATGAAAGAGAAAATGTTAGCTAGCAAGTTCAGCCAGGTCAATGACAATTTAATGCTTGATTATCTTGGAAAGGGCATTATCATTAGCTGACACATACACTTAAAAGAAATAGGTTTAGATTGTTTATTTTAGTATGTCTGAAACATACCAAATCATAAGTTTCCTACCACACTAAAAATTCGTAAAATTGCATTCTCATGAAAATTTCACACATCAAGCTAGCTTTGCAGTAAAATGTTAACTCTAAGAGGAAGAAATTTATTTATTTATTTATTTATTTATTTATTTATTTATTTATTTAAATTTAATATTTAATTTTCTTCATCTAAACAAATAATAACATATAATGACTATCTTTCAGTAACACTTTTGAATATTTGTGCTTCACATATTGCAAAATGCTTTAGGTATTCTTAAAAACCATTTTATGTGGAATGGCCCAAAGATGTATAACCGTAGTTTACAAGGGCTGAGAAAGATACTTAAAATAGGATGGGCATTCCAAAAGATTCATGTGGTCTCTGCCCTTCAATTCTCTTTCAGTATCCTCCAGGCAATTATAGTTTACACTCTGGAGTTTGGGATTTGACTTTTGTGTATGGGGTTTGTTGTTGCGCTTGTTGTTGAAATGGACATTTTGGATTTAGTGCTCCACTCTTTACCCCAACAAGAGGCAAAAATATCTTTAAAGTATGGGATGTTTATCAAGCATAATATTTTGATCCTGCTTATGTTGGTGATACATCACATGATCACTCATAATCAATATGGGCCCTGAGAAGCCAAAAATATTGTAAATAAATAAATGGTCCTCGCTAAAAAAAACAAAACAAACTGTTTCTGGAAAGAGGAAGCATGCTCTAAGAACTCCACCTGCCTACGTCACTGTCTCCCATGATGATAATAATTATAATTATCTTACCATAATATACTCAAAGCACTCTATAACAACAGTTGATATGCACATTTGTTATGAAAATTGCACACAACAAAAACTTCCATTTCTCTTCATGACAAATGTAAAAAGCTTATTAAATGCTTCCCTCACCTTCACTTATGATGAAAGGACAAAAGGAAACAGACATAGGGCTTTATCACAAGAGCCCAAAAGCTCTTTTCACTTTTCTGCATTAGAAATGTATCTACATTAATGAAACCATATTCATGTTCCTTGTAAAGTATTAAAGTAATGGCATGATAGATAGATAGATAGATAGATAGATAGATAGATAGATAGATAGATAGATAGATAGATAGATAGATAGATAGATAGATGATAGATAGATAGATAGATAGATAGATAGATAGATAGATAGATAGATAGATAGATAGATAGATAGATAGATAGATAGATAGATAAAGATATAGAGAGATAGGGATACACATACACATACATATATAGAGAGAGACAGATTATATTTTAAATAATGCATAGGCAAGCTCATGATATTTCCTAATGATTCAGGAAACCTATTACCATGCATAATAGTAACCAATAGATCTTATCACTTCTGTTTCTGTCTAGAAAAAGTAATATTAGGGGAACACAACACTTTTATGTGAATAAGACTGCTATTTTAGATATATGTACCTCTTTTGAGCAGAGATACATGATTGCTTTGCTGGTAACTTTGTATCATTGGTGGATAAGATGTTCTCTAAGACATATTATTGGCTATGCTAATTGAATTGAAATGCAAAACATCTAGAAAAGAGATCCCCAAACCCCGGGCCGGGGCCTGTTTGGAACCGGGCTGTGCAAGCTGCAAGTGAGTGCATGTGTGTATGCGAAGCTCCTCTTGCGTGAGTGGCAGCTACTTGTGCTTGTGAATGAAGCTCCCCTCACATGAGTGGCGGGCATGAGCACTTATTGCTCTCACAGCTGGAGCTGTGGATGCTTCCGTGTGCCCACTTGCCATTCACTAGGAATTATCCCCTCTCTCCTGCCCCCAGCAGGCTGCCAAACCAGAAAGGTTGGGGACCGCTGATCTAGAAGACTTCAAGTTGCTTGTTTTATAACTTTCCAGTGCTTGTTCTGATTTGTAAAATAATTATTGTTATGTAATATTTGTTATAAATTGTGTACATATTCAAATGTAATGGTATCTGATTTAGGTCTCAAATATTTCAGTGTTTATGATCCAGCTCTATCGACTTCTAGTCAATCGTGATCTTGGACAAAACCTAGACCATTGAAATGTTTCCACATTTAAATTTTGTTTACATTATAGATGAATTATGGATTTACCCAGATTAATGAGGAAAACAGAATCAAGCCCAGACCATAAATTTAAACTGAGATATTATCAGTGGTGGGATTCAACCAGTTCGTACCACTTTGGCAGAACCGGTAGCTAATTTTTTGTTGCCCAGGTCCAGAATGGACTTCCGAAAGTGGCATTCATACAGAGAACTGGTTGTTCACATATTTGAATCCCACCACTGGATATTATCCTTTTCAAAATAAGATAACCCCAAGCAAAAAGTGTTAAAAGAACTTAGTCTTGTCAGACAGAAATATCCAGAGCATGGCGTTTATGAAATTATGCATAGAAAAAAATGAACTGTAGGAAAGAGAGATTATAGGAATGGAAGATACGAAGATTACTTTCATTCTGGTCAATTTAAATTATACTATCCTAAAACAGATTGAAGCTTATCAAATCATCAGTCAAACCTCTGGCTAAAATCTAGGGTAAAGCCAGTATGGTTTCCGGAAAAAATATGTTTCCTTTGATAAGATGTACAAAAATGTTTCTTAGCTTTCTCCAAGCCTGCATCTGGGGGCAAGGAAACAAGGTGGCAATAGCACTCCTAAAATATAAATTCTAAAACAATTTTTAAATCTCTATTTGACATAATCTACTGAATTTCAAGTCCTGTGTTGTCACTGTACAGGTTCCCCTCTTATATCTGTACTTTGACCATTACTAGTTTATTCATAAATGCAAGAAGTGCCACAGAATGAGGAAATATGTTTTGTAGCTTCAGCTCATCCCCAGTTTAAAAAGCTACAAAATAAGTAAGGAATAGCAATGCTGCCAAAAAGAAATTGGTACATAGAAGAATCTAGGCCAAAAAATAACACTGAACAGAGCCAGTAAGACAGAATGTTTCCTCCACTGAATTTTGAAGAGACTATTGCCTAGCTATTTCCTTCTGTTGTTGTCAGTATAGATGTAAATGTGCCAGCCATCTAGGGAGATATGCTTGGATATGTGCTCTTCTTGTCTGTTCTCCTATCACTTGCAAAACATAGTTGTGCCGGGAAGTCATATCTTATCAGGCATTTGATCTTCTTTCATAGTAGAATTTAATTTGCTCATATTTTCTAGGGTTTTTTCTCTCTGATATTTTAAGATGTTTTCCCTGATATTTTATTGTAAGCATAGAGGTATTAGGGTACATGTTGTAAGTACATTGTTTTTCTTCCATCAACCTGATTTTCCCTGATGTATACCATACAATTCAGTAGGTTGCAATGCATTGAAATGCTAGTGAGACCAAATCATATGTAACATATAGATTATACAGGTGCAAACCTACGAACACTATATGGTGTTTCATTCGTTAATCAACATATTAATTAGAATACAATATAAAACATTATTCTTGTCCCTATGAAAATAATTACTCTTCAGTAAAAGAAATTGGAATAGGCAATGTGCTTCTCAGAGGACTAATAAATCCTATGAGAAGTAGATTGGTGTTCATCAGGTTCCCTGTCCCACCTTTTTTTCTTTGCTTGTTTTGTTTTTTCTTGCTTTTTTAAAAATAATTTAAATAAGAATGAAGCTGGCATGCTGCAAAACAAAGCATGCAGTCTTGTGTGTCTGCAGTAATATCTTTGGCTCCATAAAAATCCTACTGAACTTGGCATGGACTGCCAAAGATTATCCTGAAGAACAAATTAACATTCTAGTAAATGGGTGTTTTGTGATTCATACCTTCACATTGTTTCACTCAATAATCAGTCTGTACTGGATCCTACATCTACAATAAGAAAATTAGTCCAGAGCTATATAATCAAAGGAATCAGTTTGGATTGTTGCTATGTTCCGTGCTGTGTAGCAATTTTGGTGCCTGAGTTTCTTGACTCTATGGCTAGGTTGGTGATGGAGTTCCCCAGGCTTTTAAGTTCAGAATATGGAACTGAAATATTATTGGCTGTGCTCTTTGATGACCTTTGGCAAGGGAGCAGTACATCCATCAATGCTCTTTTTGACCTCTCAGTGACCTTTAATGTCATCAATCATGGTATCCTTTCTTACTGGCTTTGGAAAATAGGAATGGGCAGCCATGTGTTGTGCTGGTTCTGCTCCTTCCTCCTATTCCAGTTGGTATTGATGGGAGGGGGAAGAGGTCCAGCCAGTAGCCCTACTTTGGCTTGGTCCTCCCTCCCTCCCACTTTTTAAACATCTACATGAGGCCACTGGATGAGATGATCTGATGGACTTGGATTAGGTATAATCAATATGCTGATGATATCTACCTTTATATCTTTATCCCAGGCTGCCTGAATGGTGCTCTAGATGTCTTGTCCCAGTGCCTGAAGGCTATAGGGGCCTAGATCGGGTGCAATTGGCTTTGGTTCAACCCAGTCATGACATTTGCCTTCTGGTGTCAAAGTTTTTTTTTATCTTTGGTCCTGGATGGGTGGGATCTAGCCCTGGTGTGATATGGGAGGGAGATTCATAGCTCCTGCTGAAAGACTAAATGACTAAAACAGCATTTGAATACTTTGGGATTGTATGACAAATGCATCCATTCCTGGACTGGGAGGCTCTAACCACTGTCACTCATGTCCTGATGACCTCTCTTCTGGTTTACTGCAACATGCTCTTCATGCAGCTTCCCTGAAAAATATTTGAAAGCTTCAACTGGGAAAGAATGCAGTGATACAGGTATTAAATGGAGGCAGGTACTTGATACATGTAACACCACTGCTTTGTGAGCTGCATTGGTTATCACTGTGTTTCCAAATGCCATTCAAGATGTTAGTTTTCACCTTTCAAGGCCTTCATGGCTGGGGACCAGGTTACCTAAGGGAGTGTATTTTCCCAGTTGTTTCTACCCATCCGATCCAATCTGGCAGGATAAACATGCTTCAAGTCCTGTCAACCAAACTAGTCTTTGACTTACTATCATAATTGAGCCCCAAATTTCTATTGCTAAGCAAGATGGTTGTTGTGAGTTTTGCCCCATTTTATGACCTTTCCTGCCACAGTTAAGTGAATTACTGCAGTTGTTAAGTTAGTAACATGGTTGTTAAGTGAAACAGGCTTCCCCATTGACTTTACTTGTCAGGAGGTTGTGAAGAGTGATCAGATGACCCCAGGATACTACAACAATCATAAATACATGCCTGTTTCCAAGTATCTGAATTTTGATCATGTGACCATGGGGTTGCTGCAATGGTTGTAAGTGTGAAAACAGTCATAAGTCACTTTTTTCAGTGCCATTGTAACTTTGAATAGTCATTAAATAAGTGGTTGTAAGTTGAGGACTATCTATAATGTCGGCTTGTGGGGACTAGGCGGCAAGCTTTCTGTATTGTAACTCCAGCCTTTTGGATCATTCTCTCTCCAGAGATTAAGATATTGGCTTTTTGTGAGGGCTTGAAGATCATTTTATATGCCCAGACCTGGAGACCTGAATGTATTAATAGCTCTGTTTTCTGGGTAAACATCTATGGATTATAATTTTTCTTGGCTGCTGTATATACAGTATTTAGTTCTTAATTGGTTCAAATTGATTTTATGATTGTTCGTTGCCCAGAGTCAGTTGTTTGAGGTGGATAGCCATATAAATTTAATAAATAAATAAATCTTTGGGACATGGTTAGCAACTGTTATACAGAAGTGATTCCAAGTTACAGTACTTTAGATCCTGTCGTGCAGTTCTCAATGCTAGCGTAAAATGCCCAGAGATATCCAATGAGTCATGCTACTTTCTCAGTGGGGTAAGCAAAGAGATGTGTGTCCTAATTAGGAGGAGCTGCTAGGGATGTCTCTTCAGATTGGTGTGATTAGTATTGGAGAGAGTAAGCACAGGTAATTCACTCAAAGCAGCAGAATTGTTCAGTAGTGTTCACCAATTGTCGTCCATTTGTACCTTTCTACCATATTGTGTTTCTGTAAGTCAGGTGACAGTCAGTTGTCAGTTTGGGAACTGAAGGACAGATCGGAAGGCTATTCCTGTTTTTGGTCTGTTATAGTGCAGAGCCACAGCATGCAAGCTAGATGAACTGCAGTAACTCCTCTAATGTGAAGCAAATCCTTTTGCCTGATTCCAGCTTATTGTGGTCCACTCAGTAGAGGATTCTAAATGTATTCAGCTTATTGGCATATCCACCTCACAAACCCTTAGGAGTGGTTTATGGTTCTGTCTGAATTTTCAGGCCTTTAGAATTGTTTCAAAATAATCCTGTTTAATATTTTCTCAGAAGAATAGCTTTTGCCATTCCTTTTGACTATTGTTTGTTTACATTCTTGTTCCTTTTTTTCACCACATTGTATCAAGGGATCTGGCATAGGCTGTGAAAGTTTAGAGAGGAATAATAAGCAATAGTTTCTATCCTTCCCCCCCAAAAAAACCCTACTTGTTACCTGAGGAGAAAAAACTGATTACAGTAGAAGAGAGAGGGGAGGAAGGACTGTATCAATATCTTAATTTTTCATTCAGCATTTCATATACTCAATCTAATTTTTAGAATTAAGGAACTATTCTTAATACATGACAATTGGGAAACTGTCAGGGTTATATGTAAGTTAAATGAAGCTTTTATAGCCCTATTTAACTGAAATGGAGATAGAAGGAAGTAAAAGCATATTTCTACACAAAAGCAAATTCCCTTATGTTCTATTACATGATATATGAAAAAAAAACTTTCAACAGAAAAAAATATATGGAGCTCAGGGCTGAACTAGTCGGCTGATGAAACATCTGCAAGCAAAGAACCAAGCTCAGAGAGCCCCAAGGACTACAGGAAAAAAAGTATGATATTTCTAGTTTTTGAAGCACCACTTCCCAAATATCTATCTTACTTGCAGCAAGATTGTTTTCTTTCCTGATTGTGAAATTATCAGTGTCAACCATGACACAAGAGCCTGAGGAAAAGAGATTTTAGATGAGATATGAGGAAATAAACCCTTTAATAATTCAGAAGACAAATATCAGTCAAATCATCTTTAATTCTTGGAGGTATTCTGGAAATGAAAAAAGAGATGCAATTTATTAGAAAGGACATGAGCCTCTAATTCATTCTCCATAACTGTTCTGCCACTGTTGTATAGTTAACATGTGGGTTTGGGGATCAGCAGTAATAGAAATAAACAACCTTAACTTTTAGTGGTTGCCTTTATACCCTGGACTAATAGTTGCAAAGCTACAGTAACTATCTTTTGTAGTGGACAAAATACATTGCTAACTATGACTTTAATGTTTACTGAATCCAGATAAAGCCACTAATCATAAAACCAGTACTCTATAAAGCTGGACTGCAACTAAGCTTTAACAAGGTACAGGAGATATGGGTCCCAGACACATGTTATAATCTATCCACTCTAACATTAAGGGAAAAACAATCAAAGCTCTTTCAACATTGGCTGAAAGAAAGCTCTTAGTTCAATAGTAAAGAAGTGATTCTATGTTTTTCTCTTTAAATTCTCAGAGTGTGTGGATAATATTTTGTCGCCAATATACTATATGCTGTTCTGGATCTGACTGCTTTCAGCCTTATTACTTGCAGCTCATTTTGAGTCCAAGCAGAGAGCTTTCAGACTTTCTGGATGTTCTACCAAATATTTAAGCACACCGTTCATTTTTATTCATATTTTTAGCAAAATGAATAAAATGATCAAGATGACAAAGGATGAGGATGTTCACACTGACACAAGGTGAGGTAGATACTTTAGCCCCATTTGTAGTGTATTATTTTTGTATAAACAACTCAAGGCAGTAAACATATCTAATGCCCCTTCCTCCCCTATTTATGGTATAACAATAACCCTCAATTAAGCTGAAAGAGTGTGGCTGACCCAAAGTTACCCAGCTGGCTTTCATGACTAAAGTGAGAGTAGAACTCACACTCTCCTGGTTTCTAGCCTGGTGCATTAATAACTACTAGACAATAATTCGTTTGCTTTTGGCTTAGTATGTTGTATGAATTCAGCTACTGTGGTATTTAAACTCTGATGTATTATTTAGTACAAAGAGTGCAACTTCTCAATTAAACAATTACTAAATAAACCAGGTATAGTCTAATGATGAACCATGATGATATCTGGGTCATTTGTTTAGAATGTATTGACCTATTTTTATGTTTTCAAAATATTGGAAATAAAAATGAAGCAATATACTGTGCAAAAGAAAATATAAGACTAGACCTGGAGGCTCACTCCTGCATGTTTCTGGAAAAGTGAGTGGAGAGAATTTGATGTTCCAAATCAAAAGTCTAAATGTAGAGACAACATTTTTATATGTTCAGACAATGTGGAGAATGGTTGCTTTTATAGGATGCAGCATCTCAGAAACTGCTTCAGAGACTTTATGATATGTTCTCTAAGCATTTTGCAAGTATCTGAATGTGTGTGGGTGTCTATATGATTGTGGGTGTAAGTAAATAAGAAACTGGAAAGAATTACTTCATTTTATTCAGGTTTGTAATATAAGACTTCTGTGGTTGTTATTTAGACCCAGTTATTGAATAAAACAAAATAAAACCTGCATCATTCACTGGAGTTATACCTTTTATGTGTACGGTTAACGGTTCAGTTTACACTGACTATAAATAACTTTTATTGGATTTTTAGTTCTAATAGCCTAGACAGTGTTGCTGTCAACCTGGAGATTACTTGCACATGCCTTTGTATAGATCTTTACAGCATCCAACATAAGCATTGTTCTTCTCTTGGGCCAATAGTACAGAAATATGGATACAAAATCCTTTGTTCCTAGATGAATACAGTATAGTGCTTTTGGATAAAATCACTGGAGAATGGAACTCCTCAACAAGGAATAATATTTCCATTGCAATTGTTTGATTCAATCCAAAGATTAGAAGTGATGGCAGTATTCATTGAGTTATAAATATCAGGTGTCATACTCTGAGATAATAAAATTCCTTCCTTGTCTGTTGAAGATCCCACATAGCCTTATTACCTATTGGGTTCCATCTCCAATCAAGTTGATGACAGATATTCTAAAATACCAGACATAGGTGGGAAAGTCATGAGAAAATTAAATTGCTGACTTTGTCCATTATTTCAAAGTAAATCTTATATAAATAATACTTCTGTTATGAAAATTAATTTGAAAACCTGTTTAATCCTAATGTTGATGTGTATGCATTAGAGCAGGGGTGTCAAACTGCCAGCACGTGGGCTGGATGCACCCACCCCATTGCCAGCAATGGGGGAAAAGTTGTGATATGTCGCGACACATCATGTGACATTGTGTGTTTGACACCCGTGCATTAGAAGAATATGTCAATAAGGAACATTTATATCATTCTTCTACAACATGCATCCTTCTAAATGTACTAGGTGTACATGTGTCAGAATGCCCAGCCACTATAGCACCAAGTTGAAGAAGGATTGATATAATTTAGAGGAATGTAGAATAAAACTTAATAGAGATGCAATGTCACTTCAAACTGACATGAATGCAGATCTCAAAACAAAATTATATTTTAGCGCACAGTTTTAAAGAATTCAGCTGTGAAATCTTTATCTTTGTTTCTTTAGTATGGTGTATGTAGTAAAGTACATCAAGGGACCAATATGTTCTAGAATAATGTCAAAATAGCTCTTCTTAACATTTTCTTCAACGTTCTTAAATATCCATTTTTAGTTACACAGAGGAGCAACTAACTCTACTGTAATATGGCAAAATCAGCTCATGTATTCTCTTACAGTTCAGGCTACGTTTCATTTTTGACTAGCCACAATTCACCTGTGAAAATAAAAAGAAGCTAAGTTCATTTTTTGTGAGAAAAGAAATAGTGCTGTAAATCTAATTCAAGGATTGCAAGGTCTGACTATGCAAAGAGTAGTATAGTTTGTCTGCAAAATTGACTGAGACAAAATTATCAAACTTTTTCATCTTAAGGTGGGGGAGAGTATTCATCCTCTTTATCAATTTGACAGTTGTGTGCAAATAATACATCAGAATTCTCTACAATTTATGGAAGGAGAAATCAAATGTATGACTGATACAGATTTCTCTAAGAGAAGATATTCTCTAATGATTTTGATAAAACAGCTCATTGAGTGGAACTCACAGTCTTGTCTTGGGATTGAAGTATGGGAAACATTTGAGATGTAGAGAATATTATATAATGAAGGAAATTATAATATATTAATATAATTATTATATAATGGCACATATATTATAATATAACAAAAGGTAATGGTCATATCACGAAAGATAGTACATTCTTGACTGCCATTATTGAATGGGTGCAATGCTACTACACTTTATCCATGAATATTTTTCTAAAAATGCACGTAAAATCTCTGTAGCAAACTGATTAAAAGACTGGGAGAACAAACTGCTGGAAGTGAAGAGTTTAGTTACAATTCATTCATTTAGTTATAATGATAGTCAAAATGATGTTAAATGAAGCAATTATCCCAGAGTGTTAAATCACAAGTTTTAATAAGGTAGGAAACAGACACTGCAAACTAGCAGTTGAAGAAATACTATTAATTAGAATGTTAATAATCTTTTTCAGGCTTTGCCTAAATTCATGAAGCCTCAGATTATGAAACTGCCCATAAACATGTTTATAGATATTAGATAATTCCTTCAGCAGTGATTTTTTATACATGGGATAAGAAATCCTAAGCAAGGTTCTTCTCCTAGAGCCATGCTTGATAAAGCATAATCCTTTTAAAATATTTGTTATATAAAGAAGAAGGAGGCAAATTAAGAAAATACATTTTCTGAATTCAGCAGCTACCAGATATTTCAATAGCTTCCCATAATATTAAATGGCAAAACTGTATTGACCTAACTAATATTTAACATCTATCTTCCTCTGTTAAACTTAATATAGCAGGGGGGATTGGGAAACTGAGCTTGAGTTATAGTAAGATGGGCAAGTTTCTGATTAGTTCTTCTTTATCAGAGTAACTGATTTTTATATCCCCCTTCTCCTTCACAAGCTACAAGGAAAGCCATCATTGACACTTTCTAGAAATAACACGGAAAGGTTCATAGATAGGCAGCCCTAAAATCAAAAACCACATCTTTCTTCACCAGTTTCTCCCCATTATCACCAAACCCAGCACTCTGAATCATGAATGGTTTGGCATTGGCTTACTAGAGTCAGTGTTTCTTTAAAAAAAAAAGTTGATGTAAGCTGTATTCAAAAATAATTGAGCTGGACTCTGAAGTCTCTGAGGTACAGACAGAGAGGGAGAAAGACAGAAAGATTAATTTTGTTCTATTGGAGAATGAAAGCAGTGCTCTGATTTATGACTCACACAGTTTCCAATCCCTCTCTTAACTGTGATCTTAAATATGCCCTCATTTCAAGATGCTACAGCCTGTTATAAGAAACTAATGAGAAATAGAACTTTATTTGTCACATAGGGCAGCTTGTAGGAGCCAAGAGAGATGAACTACTGTTTCATTTCTGTTCCTGAGACCTTGATCAAAAATACTTCTATATTGATTTAATGTGATGTTCCTTCTAACAATGTTTCAGAGTTCTAAGTGCATGTGGGTCACCCTTATATTATAGAGTGTATTTTTAAAACAAATACTTCTCAAGACAGATACTACTGTGTACCCTGAATACAACAACTAGCAATTCCAGGGCTAATTTCTTAAAGGAGGCAACATAAACAAATGACATACAGAATTAAATTTGTATTCTGGGGTACAGAGATCAGATACATCTATTTGCTTGAGCCAGCCAAGGACACTGAACGTTATAGAGAATACAACTTTAATATATGTGTGAGTAATATACAGTTATATTAAGTTATATTATTATTATTATAATTTATAATTTAATTTATATATTATTATAATTTAATTTATATACCGCCCTTCTCCCACAGGACTCAGGGCGGTTATATATACAGTTATATTAAGATTGGTGGAAATTTAATAATTCAACTCTTAACTAAGGACCAAAAACTTTGAGTTACGATCCCAGTATTTTGAGATTTTTTTCCAATTGTTTTTCCTAAATCCTAGCTTCATGTATTATAATGGTTGGTTACATAGTCAGATGTTTAGACTGAATTTGGCATTTTTATTCAGCTATTGAGTCCTTCCCAAGGACCAAGGATAGGAGATGTTATTTGATGGTGTTAAAGGTATTGTTGCAGGATGTAAACTATTCTCATTAAGGCTGCCTTTTGCAATTGACTGATGATGACCCTTATCAGTGCTGATGGTGTTCAAGTGTTATTCCAGTTGTTCTGGGATTGTGCCTATTACTACTGATACTATCTTTGCTTTTTTTTCCACATTCATTATATTTCTACAGGTGGTAGAATCTATGATCATAATGGAACCTGCCCATTACAGTTAAATGTGATGGCAACTGTTAAGTGAGACAGTCTGCTTTAATGATCTCATCCCGTGCTCTCCCTGATTGTTAAACAAACGTGAAGATTATTAAGCAAGTATGAGGTACCTCATTAATAGGAGAGGCCCTGGGAGACCTGCCACTCAGCTGGGTCCTTAAAGGAGGCAGAGCAGCAGCAAAAGGCTTTGCAGACCAAAAGCAGCCCAGTAGAAAGGAACAGTCCAGCTAGATTAGGACTCAGCATTGCACTTCAATGCTGGAGAAGCTTCAAAAAAGCCTTTCTGCAGTTTGTTTACCGTGAACAGCTAAATAAAAAGTTCAGTCCACAGAACACATGAGAAGCAACTTCAAATGCTGTGGGATGGGGGTGCAGAGAGGCTTGGGGAACTTTGCAGCATTCCTGTGGTTGGTGGTAAGGAAGAATGACTGTTGGGAGGCTTCAGCCACCATAAGTTTGAAACAGGCTCATATTAGCTTTTGGGAGGGTGGGGGGTTGTCATAACTTCAAACAGCCATTAAGTGACCAGTGATACTCGAGGGCTACCTATATTTGCAGGTCTTTGTATTTTATTATTTTTTCCAATTATTTCTCTCCTATTTTACTGCCACTATCAGTCTTTTTTTTTTTTTTTTGGTGTCTTATTGACAATTGTAAAGTCTGTTATGAGGTAGGTTGTTGTCTGTCTGAATTCTTATTATTATCAAATCTTTATCTTTTATTTTGGAATAAATGAGGATAGATGAACCTTGGATTTCTTTTCTCTTCCCTCTTATGTTTGCATGCCTTTGTTTTCTGGATTCATTATCAAAGCCATCCTTAGTTAGTGGGAATTTGTGTTGAGGAAAGATGTTAACAGTCCTCTATATATTTGGAATGACTATGTTTACTATGTTCTCTTCCATTTAACTCATTGTTAATTGCTTCTTGGAATGAAGCCGAAGATGCTGTGAATGATCAAAGCCACTGGAAATCACTAGCTGCCCAATGTGCTCTGCACAAGGTCTAATGTTGATGATGGTTAATTACTTTCCCAAACAGAGGGAAAACATCCTATGTCAGCATAATCCTTTGCGTTCAACTGAGTCCATTACTTAAATCTATCAAAGTGTTTTTCCTACATACTATCAATATTCAGCTGGAGATAGGAAGAACATTTTCTGTGGCTGCACTTTGATTAAGAGACCTCATCACTAATTATATTTGCTTTGCAACCTGTCTAACGGTTCTTCATTATTTGTTAACAGCAATGTTTCAGAATTATGACTAAGAAAGTTAAGTTTCTGTTGGCTATTCAAAAATTAGATTTAAAAAGATATGCATATTGTTCTATTTTTGATTTAGCAATCCAGCAGTAAGTCATGCCTACATCATTTGGAGTTATTTAGCTTATAAATAAGGCAGGTTATAAGAGGGACATGGGGCAAATCTATAAAATCATTAATGTCTTGGTAATCTGAAAAGAGAAAAGTTTTTCTCTATCTCTCACACTAGAATCCAGGCTCATCTATCCAAGTAAAAATTCTGCAGGGAGATTCAGAATTAATAAAAAGAAGTAATATTTTTCAATAGTGTATAGGTAAATTTCACTGTAATCCCATATAATGATGAACCTAAATTTAGAAGATTTAAAAGAAGATTTGAATTAATGGAACAGAAGGACTATCAACAGCTGTATGCTAGTTGAAGATTCTGATTTTGATAGATATATATTACTTCCAGAATCATAGATGGAATGCCTTATATAAAGTAGAAAAAAGGCCCTCATATGCTGATTGTACATGGTTAACAAGATGTATGTGATGGAAAGGTAGTCTACATTGATCTTTGCCCTGATCACTGGGGTTTTCTTCTAAGAAATTCAAAAGCTCTGCTGGATCTCTGTCCTTTTACAGGTAAATCGAATACTGTATTATCATCATCTTTTATATTACACCAGAAATTGCAACTTTGCAGATTTCCGAGGTTGAAAAATACTAACATTTTCTTAGTCAGCCAAAGGGGTCAGCACAGAGCCCGAATATAATTACACCCTGTAAATTATGAATATGAACTTCTATCTATATTTTAAAGTCAAGACATACAGTATTTGCCATCTCTGTAAATGTTATGCTAAAGCTACAAAGGCAGTAAAATGAAAGTTAAGCTACAATGTTCTTAGAAACTGCTGTTAATACAGATAATTGGGACCTTGGAAAAGCTAATCAATTGATCACAAATGATTGAAATTATTCTAGTATTTATCAGATCCATGTGAGACTGCTGGGGAAAGGCAAATAGATCTTGCAAGCAAGATTTCTAGGCTTTAAAAAAAAAAAAGACTTATTTTTCTGGGCATTTAACAAAGTAATTCATTGTCCTGAGATTTCTTTCTGGACATGACCCAAGGAGAGGCAAGATTGAAATTTAGATAATAAAGAAAGGTTTCAGGCATATGTATTACATGATACCATTTTATAAGTTTTAAAGAACTTATATGTATATCTTATATGTAATCCTTTGCAGGATGAAGCTTGTCTTCGCCTTATTACAGATTAGATGGGTCTTCAGTCTGGCCCAACAGTATTTTCTTATGTATTTAAAAGTATTCTTTCTCACAGTTAAAGATGTCAGTCAAAATATATTTCATTACACAATAACTTTAATTACAGTATGATTAAATATATATCAGCTGCATATTTTACAAATTAGTGATAATTATTTCCATAGTCTTTTATTCCCTTAAGATCCAGACATTCAGGAGCTAATTTCTAGTAGTCATTCATTTACTTCTAGTAGTTATGATCATTAAGCAAACTGACAAAATAAAATTGCACTATGGATATAGATAATTACATCAAAGTCTGAAATTCTTCATGGAGCAATAAGCACAACAGGAAAGCATTATTTTATTTTATTTTTAAAGTAAGTTTCAATTCTGCATTTTAATTTTCCAAAATGTACAGAGTCCAATATAGAAATCACAGAGAAACGGACCTTGATCTTCTTATATCTTAATATTCCTTAATATAAAGAAAGTCTTATTTGGACAACACAACAAAAAAAATCTAATCTGGTCCCTTTCTAGTATGTAAAATTTAGTAAAATAAATATATCATAATTTTTTAAAAAAAAGAACCAGGAAAGTTAAACAGCTTGAAAAAAAGCATTTAGTTCAACAGGGTAAATGTAATTAAGGAAGGGGAGCAAGATTTTAAAGCATCAGAGGAAGCTTAATTATCAGTTAAAGGGGGGGGGGTGTCGTAATATAAATTAACTTATTTGGCAAGTGAAGAAAAAGGAGACAGTTTCCTTCAGTTTTAGGATATGACTAGGAGAATTAAGTCAGATGTTTGCTTTATCAGTTTCTGCACATCATCCCAAGAAAAAACAGGAGACAGACACACCAGGAAATTTGTGTTTTATCTATCTTCAGAAGTTTGTGAAGGATGGTAAAAGAGCAATTTCCAAAAGTGATTAGAAAGTGATGCTTGCAAATTTATTGTCCTTTAAAAGTCTTCACTTAATTGCAGCAAGATGGCTGATCCCATCATTTGCTGGCACTCAAACTGATGAAAAACTGCTGTCCTTCAGCCACTTCATGAGGACCAGCCATCTAGAGCACCTGTGGGCAATCTACTGTTCTAGGTTTTTCTGATATTTTTCAAAAAACCAGGCTGTTCACCATCCCTTGATCTTTGCTGCAGTTTTACAGAGGCATCTTCAATTTGCCATTCCAGAAGTCCAGCTTTTTGGAAAGAATTATCAATGAAAAATATCAGAGTTTAGGAAGACATTAGGAAGACTTTGGTGTGTAATTAAAAGAAAAAAATGAAGTTAAAAGAAATCTTTCTTAGATTAACTATAAAGGAAGTAAACTATGATTCAAAACTATTAGAGAAATTGAGATGCAAGTATTTTAATGGCTGTCAGATTCTGCTGATGACATGTATGAATTGAGGTCAGATAATCAATTTCCTTGGAGGTATCTCATATCAACGAATAGAGTTTGTTTTAAAGGAATTAGCTTTGTGCCAGAGGTTTTGTAGTTTGTGCTAATGAGAGGCTGCCTATCAAACTTAAGTAGCATCAAGTTGCTAAGAACAAGAGCTCTTGGGCATTAAATGGTTCCTACCAAATACCAAAGTCATTATCATGATTGGCTGTTATGGCCCTCTAAACAGCAAAAGTGATTAAGTTGGTCGTTATGAAACTCTGAAGATGCATAATTATGAAAAATATAGCTATATTTTCATCTTTAGATTGCTTTCTATCTCAGAAAAGAAGATATGCTTGGATGTTTCAAAAGCATAATTGCATTATTCAGACACTCAAGGATCAGAAAAATGTACAGCCTTGGGGATTTATTGAGATGAAGTAAATACATATATCTGATGTGCATTCACAACCATGGGTCTTATTCTGACAAGAATATTGCCACTAATTCAAGTCTAACACAGAATCAGAATGCACATTCACATTAACACACATGCTTCTTTAAAGTAATAGCATTTGTCCCTTCTTTTAACAATTGCACATAAATTTTTCCTAGAACCTATAACTTCTAATTGTAATTTCTAAGATATGTGTTTGTCCTGTAAATCATTGCTGAGACACTGCAAATCAGATTGGAGGTTCTGGCATCATCAGAAACTTTTAAATGTAGGCTATGTCATATTTTGAAATTACCACTCCACTTGTATTGTTCTTTTTGAATTTATACTACAAGTTGCCATCTCATTGCCTTCCACATTCAAGACTCCACTAAATGTAATAGAACTGTCTGTATGCACTTTAACTGAACACAGTTTTTCAAAAACATTAGGAAACTAGGGAAAAACATACGCTTTTAGAGTTAGGATTGATCTACAACATCTAGGATAGTGAGAATCTTTTACACTGTTCCTCTAAGGAATTTAATTGGGTCTTCTTCATTTTATATATTTTTAACTTGGCTCTGAACTTTCTTAGCCTGCTCTGACTGCAGTGAAATTTAAATGTTCTTTTCCCCATTTGTCTATTGCATATAGTGCCACTGTCTTTTTTAAGCCTCGTCATTATGAAGTGTTTTTGTTTTTGCTTTTTTTCTGGAATGGATAATAACACAATAACCTGATGGTTTGAGATAGTGAAAGGAGATTATGAGGAACCAGCTAGCTATGTGTATCAAAGACAGTAAACTTATAAATAAATAAGTCCCTGTATTTTTCTTGGCCAGAATTTTCAGAAGTTAAAAACCCTTCCTAGGATTAAGAGAAAGTGGCTGGCCCAATATCACCCAGATGACTTTGTGCCTAAGGCAGGACTAGAATTCATGGTACCCTGGTTTGCATCTTCATGTTTTAACTACTACTCCACACTGATTCTCATTTGGGTCTAGGACAATTAACCATAGGATGTCTGCGGCTGCTCCACCAGGAAGCTCCCACCACAGCCAACCCATCATGGGCATTTATCGTTGGATAGTCCTTTGCCAGCACTTCTCCCCTGACAATGGTCCACCGGCGCTCCTCCAATGCACCTTCCTCCCAGGCAATTTGCTGAAGTATACATCTCCCTGTCAAGGACAGGACAAATAACCGTGTCCCCCCGCTCTGTCTTTCTATTGGACACAGTCCCTTTTTGGCTCAGTTTCCTGAAATGGAAACTGGAAAGGTTGAGGGGTCAAACCCTCTGCTCTTTGTGTGCACACAGGAGGCTGGGATGGTGAAGCTGCTCCACACTGTTGCTGACAGCCCCTTGGCTGAATGCTGCAGATTCATGGTAAGGCAGTGGATGGGCAGAGATTTGTGGTGGTTCTGAAAGGGAGTGATTGGCTAATAATAGAGTCCTTTCAAGTACGTCCAGAAATCAGGAATTTGTTTTCAGTTTCAGGGTTGGAAAAGGAACTATCAACCACACCCTGAAAGCTTCTCCCCGAAAGCACAGTCTCTGTAATTCGAAAATAAAATGAAAACATTAAAGAAAGTCATTTTCTCATAGAGAGAAAGAGAAAGATGGAGGAAAAAATCTCCCACACACCCCTCATCCTGCACAGGTAGAATTGGATGAAATGACATTATGCACATGAAAATGTCCAAAACGTTTTTTGCAACAAATATTGCAATCCTAAAAAGGAAATCCATTAGCCTATTTAAAAGAAAGGTGTTTTCTTATAATAGAAGCACAAGACATTAATCCTGATCTGCCATGCAATTATTCTCCTAGTCAATGCATTTTCTTTGATCATATTAGGACAATGTTTCTAATTGATTTGATTATCAGGCATCTTCTCCTCTTCCAACTTCTTTTTTATCTTCCCCACATTTACGTCCTCCCAAACAAGGTCATCTCTTTTTTAAACATGAGCACTAGCAGTTCCTCATACAACGTTAAGTTCTAACTATTTATAAAACGTAGTGCTGTTCTCTATAATAATATTCCCAAAGCAATATCAGGCCTATCCTTTTTGTCCCCCCATCCTACCCTCAATTATATCAGGGCAGTGATGTATTCAGAGTCCTAATAATTTTGAGATAAACATCTTTTATTATAATTTTAAGTGACCATGAAAGTACTGCAAGTATTGATTCTAGTGAGTAGGCAAATTCACTCATATGGGAACTGAAAAAGTGAGGATTAGTTACATATAGAATAGTCATCTGAATTATATAAATAAATGCAAAATTAGAATGCTCAAGGAGAAAATAGAAATAATTTGAAATACTCTGAGGCCACCACATTTCATTAACTTCTTCAGAAAGGCATAAAGAATGAGGCTTTAAAACATTGAGCTCTTGATGGCTCCTAGCTGTCTGTTGCTTCAGAATCCATCATCATCTGTATTGTACATTTTGTATTATTTACAATTTTGATTTTATTCTTCTACAAAAAACATTGAACGTATACTGAAACCTTTTCATTTTTTTGATTCTGGCATATGGTCTAAAGAACAAAAGAGATGAAAAGGTATTTAAGTTCATCTTAATATGCAGTTTTACACTTCTTTTAACCAGATATTTTAACACCTTTCTTGTTTTGATTTTTATTTTGTTTTGTTTTTGGGTAATTACCTCTGCTTTTCTTGGTTTTGCTTGGAACAGTGCTTCAGTGTGTTAGAAAAGTAAATCAGTGCTGACATTACTTGCTCTAAGAAAGTTTTTATCAGCAGAAACAGTCAGTATTGCCCTGGGCACTCATCAATAACCAATTATGAGATCATCTGGATTTTCCAGCTTTTTTTTTTTACCCATTTGAAAGAGAGAGAGAGAAGAAATGATTACATTTATTGCTACAGTTTGTTCCTTCCTAACTGAAGTATAAAAAACCTGAGTCTGATCTGCTACTACTTTCAAACAAAATGAATGTATATCCTCTGCAAGAAGAATATACTACTTAAAATCTTTAGGATAGCAGCTAAACCTGGAAAAGTAAGTACAGCATAAGAGTCTGATAACCTAGTTTTCAACAAAATATTTTCTACTTTATACATTTCAAATTGCATCCCTTTCTCATTTGGGAATTACACATCTTTCCAGAGTGTGTTATTTTAAGTGTTATGCAAATTAGTCTCTGACAATTCTGCAAGATTACTTTACTTCCTCACTTCATGGTTTCACAAACTTGTACTTGTTTCACCGATTACCCATTTCCCATTTCTCTCTGTGTCTGTACATGTATAATATTTTGTTAAAAATATATATCTTCTTGCTAAGAAATATCCAAAGAATTAAAATTAAAGATTTTTTAAAAAAATTGGTCAAAACTCCCAAAAATGCTTTAGACTATTTATCAATTCTAATGATACTCAGAGTCCTTTCACACCACTTTCAATATCATTTTGCATTTTCTTAAGACCTTGAGGACAGGAAGGAGATTGAGAATGATTATATAAATACCAAAGAAATGAACTCTTGTAGTCATTGTGAGCTTGCTCATGGCTGGCATGCTGATACAAGGATTTAGTTTTCAATGAGATAAATCTTTCCCCGAACGTGCCAACAGAAACACATAGAACAATATTGACTAAATACAAAAATTCACTGCATGACCTTTGTGGTCTTGAACAAACAGCCAATATAAATTCATTGCATGTAGATGACAGCAAGTCAGTATTTATTGGATGCAAACTGTTAATCATTCAGTATTATAAAACAAATTGCATGCATCATCCAATGATGTGGTAAGCTAAGTTTATCAGTCATGATGATTCCATAAAGCCAATAAGGCTAGTTACATCAGTGAAAGTTTATTTATTGAAAATGATTGAAAATACTTGAAAAAAGGCATTCTACAGCCTCCATTTGCAAACACATATGTATCTGGGAATATACAAAAATTCATACATAAGCAAATGTATATTTAGAGAAGGAAATATTTGCATTTTAATGAATTTATTCATGTAGGTTTTACAGTATTGTTTTAAGATAAAATATTAATAGTGCAATTGAGTAAACATTAATCAGGATCA
>NW_015386534.1:961680-978198 GCF_001527695.2 Protobothrops mucrosquamatus
ATAAATGGAAAAACTATAAATGAAACATCAAGGATCCCATCTGCTGTTACATTTGCCACATTCATGGTTCAGAATGGCATCAGCTTTGGTGCAATGTTGTACTTCTGGTGAGACAAGGCAAATTAATGCCCACATATTTTTTTTCCACTCTACAGATTTTAGGAGCATTATGGCCAAAAAGGCAGCTGGATGTGAGATCCAGACTGCCAAAATTCTCTGTGGAACAAATAGAGATCTGGAGATTGTCTTTACATACTCAGAAACAGGTTATTTTTTTTTATGAATAGATGGCAGAAACATATGTTTTTGCAGCTGCATGCAGTCAGCTGGGAGTCACAGGTTCCATCATGCTCTAAGCGATAAATACAACCTTTAATGGACTCAAAGTTTGACCAAACTTCATCTTTTTAATCACTTTGGAAGTTTACTTTTTAAATTGCCTATTTAAGATTGAAAACCTTCAGAATCACAAGTGTACCAGTCACTAGATGAGCTTCTCTTCAATTCATTTAAAAAGAAAGAAAATTGTGCCTTTTCAGCTTTATAATATTTTAGTTTTTGCAACCTTTTTAATCTGCAGCAAAGTGGTGACTTTAGAGTTCTATTTTTGGAAACTTTGAAATACATTTTAAATACTAAGGCTTTGTGAAACTGATTTAAAGACTTTAAAATTAATTAGAAAGATCCTCTGGTATGCAAAAAATTCCTTGTTTACATTGCAAATGCAAAACAAAACTTTGAAGGTCAATTACTAAAGCACATGATGTCCACTTTAAAGCAAATGTTATATATGTGGGTTTGTAAAGTGCTCGATTTTTTTAAGTCATTACTGTAATCAAAATTTGCTACTAAAGATGAACAAATTCTTTTGAAGATACCAAAATGGACTTTAAGTTGGATTTTAAAATTACAACTTAAAAGAAAGATGTAAATACTGGATTTACAAATGGAATTAGATGTTTATTCAAAAATTCAAAAGGACATGCAAATAATGTATCAAAAGAGTGATGTAGACTGAATGAATGAATGAACCTTTATTATCAAAGTATAACATGTATACAGTGAAATTGGCTGAGCCTCCTATTGACTGCTCCTATAAATTAAAATATAAAAGAGATATCAGAGTTATTTCAAGGAAATTACAAATGGATTTGGATAAAGATAATAAGGATTTCAAGAGACTTCAAGTTTTATCAATGTGATACCTGGGAGAAAGAAAGGAAAAAGGAGGGGTTTTTTGACTGTGGTTAAATAATGTGTTATTACATTTGGTGAGGTTTAGTGATTATCTGGATTCAATAGTTTTTCCTTTGAAAAAGTTTAATAGTGTAATGGATTAGTTTGTAACTTATGTCATTATTTTTGGTATATAAATAAGGATTTATTATTTATGGTGATGTTTAATAGCTTTTTTCCAATATTGTTAAGGGAGGGATGGTAAGGTTAGACTAAATGGAAAAGAGAATTATAAATTATGTTGTCATTCATTTTTACTGGAACTCTGCTGATTAATAAGGAGATGAGTTTATAGAAAATGGATACAATTTGGAATGAAGATGTACTGTATCTGGTTGTATTTAAGAAACAGTAATAAAGTGTGTGTGTGTGTGTGTTTTGTTTTAGATTTATCTGTTTAATATAATCCTTAATAAAATTATTGGGAGGAAAGGTTTGTATAGTGTTCAGCATTCCCACAACACTCAGATGGGTCCTTAATAATGGAAATTAATAATATGCCTTCCATTATTAATAGCAGAGAAGGTAAATGGCAAAAACAAAAAAGCATTCTACTGTACTTGACAAACAGTGTTGTAGCATTTGTTAAGGTGTATACCAATTAAAATGGTAGAATCCAGTCTCAGCCTCTCACCAGAAATTTCTCACCTATTTGTATATTGTGGAGAACCTGGGTATTTCACACATGATTGCCCTACTAAAATTGCTTTCTTAAAAAGCATTCAAAGGTGTTGCATTAGTAGGAAGCAAGGTATTCTGCAAACAAATTTCCTAAATGTTGCACATTTTTCATGTCAAGAAATGAGGTGACGTCATCTGTTCAGAGCTCAGAGACCTAGCAGCAATAGACGATTTAGTTAATTCTCTGCTATAAGCAGCATCGTTGACTTTTTCATCTCAGCCTATCCAATTTCCTTTGAGAGTTTAGTCTGTTTTAAAATATATAATTTTATTAAAGATTTTTTTTAAAAATTAAAAACTTAATAATTCTAATATAGAGCAAAAAGAAAAGAGAAAGAAAGAAAGAAATCCTCTGTATAGAGTTGAGTTAATGGCCAATTGTTATGCTCCCAACCATAACCAAATGCAAAAATTTCTACAATCAAGCAATGCTAAACACCAAGAGTTTTAGGCATTTTTTTTATTTAATATTCCCAAAGTCCTGGGAAAGGGCTAGCTATAGCCTTACAAGTAATATATTCATTGAGAGTAGGATAACGTCACTTTGTCCCTGGATGGACCAGATGCCAAGAATTGTTTCATCATACTACATCTCTTGCCATGCAAATGATGGGAAGAAAACTGTAGGCTGTTATATCCTCTTCCCTATGGACAGAGGCTTTAGGATATAGTTTCCTTGGATGTTATAACTACTACATATAGAAAGGCCCAAATACCATTCTAGTGGTAGTAGATTGTTTCCTTTTGTGAATGCCTTTCTACCTCCAGACAGGTTATCTGTTCATCAAACTGGTTTGGAACTATTTCTTGCCAAATTTCTGACAAGACCCCATAGTTCACAAAACATGTTTAAAGATCTGTATCAGGTACTGAAAGTAAAGTATCACCTGTCTTCTGCCTTTTAGCCATACCTGGATAGAGACGACAAATGTTAGAAAACAGCAATATCATCATTGCTAGGTAAAGAATAAAAACTCCAGCAAATCTTTTTACCTATGGTTAGATTTACTTATAAGGATATAGTTCATGCTATTATCATCATTTCAGACTATTCACTTTTTTACTAAACAATTCCCAATTTTCTCTGTTCTTGACACCTTCTGAAACCACTTTCAAGCACTTTATTGACCATCCTCACAAGAAACTCACTTCCACATCACTACTAGCTATCACACTGGCTTTCTACCAGCTATTTCCCTCCATGTGTTTGTTAAAAAGCTGGATGTCAAGTTTATTGGACCATTCCTTGCAATAATACAGATCAATCCTGTGCCCATTTGCCCGCAGCTTCCAGACAACATAGGAAATGGACCTTACTTTCTAGTATTTCCTCCTAAACCTGGAATGGTACTTTGCAGACTGCCAACAGAATAGAACCAAAGATTTGAAGCAGAATGTGTTTTACGCTCTTGAAATGCTTATTAATTGGAATATTCTTATGAGGTAGATTAGGCTTCCTTTAACCTTTAATATTTGCAATATTCTTAAAAATCTAAGCCATCTCACTGACTACAGAATAAGCTTCTTCCAGTTCTGACTCAGAAAGAATAAAACAATGGCACAACTAATGACCAGTCATTGAGATTGTCCCACCTAGAGATGATGGGGAGAGTTCACATTTGGAGAGAATTTCGGATGAAAAAGATGTCGAGAAACAAGGAAACAAATTTCTCCAACTGATCAGAAGAAGAAGAAGCTTCCCATGAAAGGAATGAAGAAAAATAAAGAGGAGTGGTTAAAAACTGTAGATAGTAAGGCAGGAACAATAGGTTATTGTACATATATGGCTGTAATGTAAATGTAGCCCAATTCTCCATTATCACGACACCAAAAGCCATGACATGTATCTGTCATTGTAAGTGGAAAGGAGGGAAGAAAACGCTTCCAAGTGTCAACCACTGAGAATGAAACTGCATACAGAACACTTGATTGGCCACAACAGGATAAAGATGCCAGAGGCTTTGTTCTTATATACAGTAAAGATCCTAATCTAGCCAAGCTAGGTCTGGGAGTCTTCTGCCAAATCAAGCTTAAAATTTGATCTATGGTTGAAGTGTCAGGAGATTATGTAAAAGCTGACACAAGTAGCTATAAGAGGTATTTTGGGTCAATAGGCAACAAATCCATGAGAGGGTTTCAGAGACTGGCAATTGCTAATCTTGGGCTTGTGTTAAGCTTTCATATTCATTTTGTTTTTTATCTCCAGCCATTCAATACAAAAAATGTCTACAATGGAAAAAATCCAAAAAGGGGATCTATCTACCCTAACCAGGACTTGGGAAAACAGCCAGCTCTTCAGTACATTCAGTGCATCCTGTTCAAGGAAAGAGATATTATGATTTGCATGATCAAATAATATATAAAATGAGAATGGAATGAATGACATAGTCCAAAATTTATAAGACAAAATATGAAGTCATCAAGTTGTAAGATACCATAGAGGTCAACCAACCCAACAGACTGCTCAGTGCAGGATATCCTAGACTAGAACATCTCTGACAGAACATGATCAAGCTTCTGTTTGAAGATTCTAATAAAGAAGAACTCATTAAGTTTCTGGCTGGCAGCCTTACTGTAAGAAACCTATCTAATTCTGGCCTAACCCTCTTGTGGGTAAAATAAGTCCATTCCCTTGTCTGTGGAACAGTCCTTAGAATGTTTGAAGACTGTTGTCATATCTCTCCTATGTCTGCTTTTCTATAGACTAAATGTTATATTTTGCATAGGGGTTGATTTTTAGAACTTTTACCATCTTGGTAGATGATCTTGCCTCAGTTTGCTCTTGATTCTTTTCAAAGTGTAGTGCCCAAATGGGGTTTGATCAAGTGACAGTGAAGATATAGTACATCAAGCCCCAATTTTGGATGATTGCTGAGCACATTTAGAATTATCATAGAATGACTGATGAGGCATAGCCAGTAATAAAGCACCAATTAATCAGATTATGCCCCCTCCCACTGGCTTTTCCTAAAGATATATCCATTTATTTTCTAAATAATTCATGGAAACCATTTGTTTATGGATAAAGCTTTGCTCTGCAGCATGCTGTTTTTAACACAAAAGTGTTTTTTAAAACATTAAAAAGTCAGGTGCAGATATATTTTCACATAGACATTTGTTCTCTAGAATCCAAGGCTTTTATAATGAGCACAAATCAGAATAGCATAAAGCCAGTATGATTACATGGGCAATGTTTATTGTGATTTTTAAAACCTAGCTTTGCTTTTTTCTTCTAAGAGGATTTTCTGAAAAGGAAGATTATTCTTAGAACCTAAAATCAGGGTGGCCTTTGTCATGATATATGAGTAATGAGTCTTGGCCTCTATTCTGTTCTCTTTAACTTTCACACACCAGATTTATCTGTAAAAATGGAAAGTGTCACAGTATTCTGAAACAACACATAGTGCAGCTAATGTGTAACCTTAATTTGCTGACTTCTACTTGGCCATTTACTAACTTCCATTATTTATACACGAAGCAAAAGCCATCCCATGCCCATTTTTAATCTCATCCTTTGGTAGCTTTGTATGACTTGAAAATGATGACCTTAATAGCAGGACAAATGACCACACCAGTTCAATGCTTTTGCTTTTGCTTTAGTATGTTTTCCTCTCAAAGTCTAGCTTTTTAGGTTTTGTTTTAATTTTTGTTTACTAATTTTTTTAAGGAACAATAAGTGCCCTGGGGAATAAGAACTCTTTATGGATTGGATATCTAGCATTGGAAGTCTGCCTCACTCCTCTGCTTTTTATTATCTACACTAAAACATAATGGAATTTATGTAGACATAGTGGTCAGATATCATCAACATGCTGATGATATTCAGGTTATATCTCCATCGGAGGGAAACATATAAAAATGGAGTACTAGCAACATATACATTATTTCCTACAAACCACCTGCCTTTCTGTTGGCTCCACTGTTGACTTTGGACTTTGCTCAAACTTGAACAGCAGATAGAGCCCATGTTCAGAGGAGCCTTTGCCAATATCAGTTGGTGTACCAGTTTCAGACTTTTCTGGAACAGAGGCCAAGTGGATAGTAACTCATACTCTTATCATTTTAAGACTAGATTACTCTGACAAACTTAATTCAAAATGATGGATGATGATGCATTATGGAAAATGTGGTGGCCTATTAGCAAGTAAGAGATGCTTTAGTTTTTGTAAGTTTTTCACTTGTTTCAGTAGGATTTTGTTTAAAATGATGATTGCTTAAAACGATAAAGCCTTACAAAGAGGAACTGGAGGAGGAGAGGAAAGTGGAGGATAACTTAAACTTATTATAGCCATCCTTTCCCATAAACTTTAGTTCCCATGTATAACTTTTAGATTGGGTTCATTCCAAATATATTTGGCCATTCTGTGTACTTACTGCTGGAACAGATGCTTTAGGTTTCCCCTTCCTCCAAGAGATATCAAATGCCCTAGAGGCCTTTGTAGGTTGCCCTTACTGTGTTGTCATTTAATAAATGTGTAAAACTTCCCACCTGTATTATCGTGTTGGACCTTTTGTATATGGTTAAATCTGCTTAAATTAGCCTTATGTGAGGAGCATGATAAGTATTTTTTATATTTGGGGATTTTAAAATGTAATCTATCATATTTGAATTTTAGATAGTTTTTATAGTTATTGTTTCTTTATTTTGTATGTTTTATGCTATCTAATATATGCATAAATTATGTGATCCTTCAAATAGTGGAGGATAGAGAAGAGGATAAGACAAAATATAAAATGACATAACAAACAAACAAACAATATCTTTGAAAAACCAATTTAAAGTCATAAATCAGAACCAAAATGCAGCTTCCATGTTTTCTTATTTGGACTTTGGAACAATCCATGATTGTTAAAACCTAGTTTTCTTCCAGTTGGATGGCAAATGGCCCACAACTGTAATGTAAGCCCTAAAATAATGTAGAGAAGTATGGAGACAGCCTTGAAGATGGGATGAGGATCTAAGAAGCAAACTCAAAAATGATCTGCTCTGATTCTTTTATCTGTTAACAAGGAAGGGATGGGAAACTGTCAGACTTTCAACACTTAACACTAAGGTACAGTTACAGTCTGTTTCTTGATTCAGTCTTTCTCAAAGACCTAAATGTTTATATCACAAAGAAATCTTCAGCATGTTTCCCCGAACAATCTGGCTCTCATTTTACTGGCCTTGGAAGGATGGAAGAATGAGTCAAGCTTGAGTCAGTCAGGATCAAACTTCTGGCAGAGGGCAGAGTCAGCCTGCAATACTGCATTCTAACCATTGTACTACCTTTCCATTCTACCTCTTAGGCTCTTCTTATTCCTACCAATGTGATGGATTTGCCTCAGACATTTAGCAGTCTTTAGTCCCATCACCCCACCCCACATATAGTAAGCACAATTCTTGGTCAACCAACACTTCTTCTCTCCAATCATTGTTATCTAGGCCCAGTTCTCTTGCCTGTGAAAAATGCAAATATATATGGTTTTACTATTATTCAGAGATCTGAACATTTAGGCATTTAAAAAAAGCCTGCCTAAGAATCCACGCACAACCAAAATGATCTTAAAATTCTAATTGCTTCAGAGAACTGAAATCAGCTCAAAGTGTTCTAAAAGTTGCATAAAATATGCAAGAGAGAAAGATCTCATAAATTTTACAATAATCGTATTATGATTATGGAAAGTACATATACAGTATTTATTTGAATTGGTTTACTGTATATCATAGTGATCCCTCAGTTTTAGAGATACTGTAATTTGTTAATTCAATTTCTTGGTTTGTGAAAAAGTTCCTTTCCCAAAGGAATAAGCTGGGGAGAGAGAAAAGAAATATTGAACCTTTACATAAATCATGATTGGGTGAATTACTGTAAGAATGAGGAAAGCAGTAAATCAAAAACAGCTGGAGAAATTACAATACACCAAGAGCACTTACATTCAGTATGCACTTTGTATACTCCATATAACAAGTGTCACCAATAACTGATGGCACTAACTATTGGCATATCCATTTTTTCCATACTATTTAAAATTCAGACCAAATGATAAGACATACATTATTTTTAATGATGAATAATGATGATTTTTAAAAAATATTTTAAAGCAGCAGTATTTTCTTTTCCCACTTAAAAGAATTTCTTCTCCTGCTGCATATCTCAGGAAGTTGTTCTCTCTCTTAATAAATAGATGATGATGATGATGATGATGATGATGATGATGATAATAATAATAATAATAATAATGATGATGATGATGATGATGATGATGATGATGATGATGATGATGATGATGATGATAATGATAATAATAATAAAGTTGGAAGGGATCTTGGAGGTCATCTAGTCCAACCCCCTGCTCAGGCAGGAAACCCTATACCATTTCAGACAAATGGCTGTCCAGTCTCTTCTTAAAGACTTCCAGTGTTGGAGCGTTCACCGCTTCTGGAGGCAGGTTGTTCCACTGGTTAATTGTTCTAACTGTTCTAAGGAAGTTTCTCCTTAGTTCTAGGTTGCTTCTCTCCTTGATTAGTTTCCATCCATTGCTTCTTGTCCTGCCTTCAGGTGCTTTGGAAAATAGCTTGACTCCCTCTTCTTTGTGGCAGCCCCTGAGATATTGGAACACTGCTATCATGTCCCCCCTTGTCCTTCTCTTCATTAAACTAGACATACACAATTCCAGCAACCGTTCCTTATATGTTTTAGCTCCAGTCCTCTAACCATCTTTGTTGCTCTTCTCTGTACTCTTTCTAGAGTCTCAACATCTTTTTTACATCGCGGTGACCAAAACTGGATGCAGTATTCCAAGTGTGGCCTTACCAAGGCATTGTAAAGTGGTATTAATACTTCACGTGATCTTGATTCTATCCCTCTGTTAATGCAGCCTAGCACTTTGTTGGCTTTTTTGGCAGCTGCAGCACACTGCTGGCTCATATTTAAGTGATTGTCCACTAGGACTTCGAGGTCCCTCTCACAGTTACTACTATTGAGCAAGGTACCCCCTTTACTATACCTGTACATTTGGTTTTTCTTGCCTAAATGTAGAACCTTGATTTTTTCACCATTGAATTTCATTTTGTTAGATAGTGCCCAGTGTTCAAGTCTGTCCAGATCCTTCTGTATCTTAAGCCTGTCTTCTGGAGTGTTGGTTATTCCTGCCAGCTTGGTGTCATCTACAAATTTGATGAGTTCTCCATCTATCCCTTCGTCCAAATCGTTGATGAAGATGTTGAAGAGCACTGGGCCCAGAATAGAGCACTGGGGCACCCCACTACACACTTCCCTCCATGTTGATGCGGTTCCATTGAGGACCACATGCTGAGTACGGCTACGGATCCATCTGGTGGTGATGCTGTCTACCCCACATTTTTTATCTCTCAAGTAGTAGTATAGGACAAACGATTACTGCTACCAGAGATGGGAATAGAAGCTGAAATTATACTTATCTCCTTCATTCTCCAAAAAGTATATAAAGGAAGAAAAGAAAGTCTACATGAGTATTTATTTGCATTTTGTTAATTTAAAAAATTGGGTAGCTTTTTTCATAATTTATTTCCAATTAATATTAGATTCCAAATATTGCTCAATAAAGACAAGCATACACTTGTGTGTTTATATATAATGTGTATATGTTTCTGTTGTAAATTTGGCCCATTTATTATGCTATATTCTGGATTTTGTAGTATTTTAGCCAGTACATTTTGGCATTCCATTAAAAAAGGAATATATTTTAAAAAGAAAAGAAACTATTGATCTGGCAAAGAAATTACTGCATAACTTCAAAGAATGGTAAGCAGAGAAGGCACTGCAACACAAAATTAAACATAGACAAGGATAGTGAAAGTCTACAGTTAGTGAAAGTAATACAAATATGCAAGAGTCATATATTCAATATCACTGCCTGCCTGATAGTTTACTATATATATTGGGCAACTAATTTTTTTAAGGCATCTTATTCTTCATCCATAATATGTTCAGAATTTACTGGTTTACCTTTGTACAGTACTATGACTCTAACGATTAAGCTAATTGAAGCTATAAATTACAAAGCAATAGTTCTTTGTGTGTCTTGATTCAATATTCATGTCATTATTGATTTCCTAACTTCTTTGGATGTCAGAGCCAATCCTTTGAACTTAGAAACAACAGGAAACTAGCTGCATGCAATCTCGAATATTGATATAATGTGTTCCTGATGGCGTATTCCCATCAAGGGGGGGATCCTAGCATATTTCATGTCAGCAGGAGTCTCTAGCCTATATTATATGTTTGGGAGATAGCAGTGGAATTAATTATTCAGGTCTGAATATGAATTAGTTTGTGCAAGTAAAAACTCATCTAGCCATCAACTACTGAATCTGAACAGAGTTACAAACTTAGAAACATCATAAAGATCCAATTAGAAGAGAATATATATAGCTCAGTGTTGAAGTGTGGAGTCCTTGGTGTTCTCTAATAAAATCACAAAATCACAAATCTCTGAACTTGGTTGTTTGCTTGTAGATGTTTCATTACCTGACTAGGTAACATCATCAATGCTAATGAGTGTGAGGTTTTCTCCTGTTTATATAAAATAGCTTGACTTCCAGTTGAGGTGCACTTTATTCCTGGTAGATCCTTGATTAGAGTATTGTTTCTTGTTTGTTTCTTTGCCTGAAATTAATTGCTGCTTATCTCAGTGTTGGATCTAAAGACGATGTGTTCTGGTCTTTTTGTTTCCTTTTTAGCTTTTTATTGTCTCTTTTGAATTGGTGTATAAATGTGGTTTATCTCTATATGTCTATTGATGGCTGATTTGTTTGAATGCCAGACTTCCAGGAAGCTTCCTAGTATTTTTGGGTTTCATTGGACTAGCACGCTCATAATTTCCCAGTTGAAAGTTTGGTTAGTCTGTCTCTCTGTTGTGAGAGGTTTTTATCATGTCTTCTGACTGCTAGTTGGCATTCATGGTTGTGTGCTGCTAGTCTTCTGCCTGTTTTAGCAGCTGTTACAGTTCTTAATACTGTAGATCACAGGTGTCAAACTCGCTGCATCACGCGACGTGTCGTGACGTATCATGACTTTTTTCACATTGTTGGAGCTGGGGTGGGCACGGCCTCCTCATGATACAACCAGCCTGTGGGCCAGCAGTTTGACACCCCTGCTGTAGATGATTCCTAATCTTTCTACAAAAACACATCTTGGGCAACTGGGTCTTTTTTTTTTTTTACATGGAAACCTTCAGTGGTCTTTTAAAAAATTCATGTATGCACGAACAATATTCTATTTACATTACAAGGAGACATTTTTATCTTCAGGAGTCATTTACATTTACTTTCACAAGCACCTGTAGGGCTTAGATATTTTTTATTTTATTTTTTATTTTTGTCTAAGACCAGAGAAGGACTTTGCTTAGAGCACATTTCCATTTGTTGGGTTTAAATAAGAGTTGATAATAGTAATAAGATCTTTTATTATTATTATTTACATATGTAAGGAGTGCTAAAAATAGAGTCTTTACCCCAACATCTGAAATAGTTCCAGATAGTCAGATAGGAATGAGGGCAATTATATTTTTTTATTTATTTTTGTTGCATTTAAAATAATAAAAAAGAAAACCAAAATACAAATATATATTTTCAAAAGAAGAAAGAAATCTATGCATAAAAATGCTTTTAAAAAGTGGGGAAAAAATACAACAGAAAAAGGAAAAAAAGCAAAGTATACAAAGCCTGGTGCCTTAATCTCTACACCAAACTGATTCTCTATTTTAAGTATTAGGGCTCTGCATTTCCTTCACAGGAGCGCTTCTGAAAGTGCAAAAGTGGATTCAAATAATCTCTTTTTAAAAAAATTACAGCTGTCTTGCAGCTGTTTTGGAAGCTGCTCCTAGGTGTCTCCATGTGGTTTAATGAAATGGCTTTTCCTTCTGCCCCTTTCTTATCTGTCTTTCCCACTTGCTCAACCACTTCTTTCTCTCACTGCCTCAAGTCTCTTCAAAGTTCATCACACAAAACATGGAACTGTTAGTAGCTCAAACAACTGACCTATATTGATGTTTGAAAAGAGGTCAAATATTCTCTGGAACGTGGTTTTCTTAAGCTGAACTCTCACAAAGGATAAAATGCCACTTATACTCAGTTACGGTAGTTATTAATTTTGCAACATGTGGACATATTAACTGCTGGGGAAAATGTATGTGCTTCATTACGATATGGAAATATGTGTCCTCTATTAAATGGCATGACTCTTGTTATTATTCACTATAAAATAAGAAAAAGAAAGAAAAACCAATTTGCTGTAAAGGTTTAAGACACCAGGCTTGAAAGTGGGAGACTGTAAGTTTTAATCATGCCTTAGGCACAAAACCAGCTGAGTGACCTTGGGCCAGTCACTCACTCTCAGCCTTAGGAAGAAGGCAAACAATTTCTGAAATCTTGCAAAGAATCTTGCCAGAGACTCTTGCGATCTCTACTTTGGGCTGGAGAGAAGTCTTACCCGAATCTCTAAGAACTGTCACTTAGTGTAGATGATATTTAGTTAAATGGCCTGACAGCATGACTTATTATAAGAGAGCTGTGTATGAATAAGGAAAAACATTTAAAAGCCAAAAGAGTCAACCTGTGACTTTCCAGAACTTGAAATGCAATGTTATAGTTTACTAGCAGCCAATTGATTAGTCAACTGATGAAATTAAAAAGCCAGGGGTCCTGTATCATAGTAGAATGGAAAATGACTTTTCTATCTCAGACTAAACATTGCTTTTTCTGCAGTAAGAACTTGCAAAATATTGTATTCACTGATACATGAATAAAAGTCTTAGTCTCTCAATGCTATATATTTATTTATGACATGTATTTATGTAGTGCCTCATCTATAGTCTTTTTAAACACTATTTAGGGATCACTGAGAAAAGTAGCAGATCTCTAGCTCTGTGTAATTTATAACTAACTACTTCTGCATTGCCATTAAATGGGACTGAAATTGACATCAGCATTACAAAAGGTGTACTAAGAACAGTAATTGTGCAAACTGTAACAAAAAGCTGTATTGGCAAAGCTTTTATTTTTGCATGATTTTTTCCTACTACGCAGGCTATGCAATTAGAAATATATTTCTGCTATTGTATTTCTGCCTTTCAAGATTCATTAAAACATGCCAGGGCCGGGGGGTTTTCAGATAAAGACTGATGGCGGGTTAGACATTGAGTTCCATGTGCAGGGACAGTACTGCAGTAGAATCAGCCAGCAGCCAGATTGTGGCAGACAAAAATGTCTCTGGAGAAAGGAAATATTGTCAGAATCACCCATTTGCACTCTGAAAGAACTGCTCATTGTGAAGAGATCACAGGAACATGACATTAATAAATCAAAAGAATTCATGGATAAAACTGGTTTTAAGATTGTGTTATCAGAAAGATTCAAAATGGAGCAAAGTAAGACAAATTTTGAAGTACAATTGTGTACAGATGATGAAGATGAAATTGTAAAATGTGTAAAGTTTTGTTGTAATTTGGTGGAGGAAGAACCATCTAAAGAATGTATGATAAAGTGGGCTAAGAATTTTGGTTATTCTATACAAATGGATCATTGGAAAAATATGTGATTAAAAGCACTGAAATTTAAATTGTGTTATGATATCAGAGAATTTTTATATCTGGTATATCATGCCAGAGAAATTATCTTGAATATGTAAAGGAATTTCAAATGAAATGTTAACAATAAAAAGGGACATTTTATCATGCTTGGTGGTTATGTAAAAAGTTTTTAAAAAGGGATTCAGATGCATTCTTTGATACAGAAGATTTTAAGGATTAATATTCAATTGAAGCCAGAATGCTTCCTTTTAAGACTAATGGATAAACAGTTAGAAAAGGCCATGGAAGAGTATTTAAATACATGATTACTATGGTGAGATTATTGTACGAACAATTAGAAAGATCCACCATGGAGAAATGGTTGGTAAAATTGTCAGATATGGCTAAAATAGATTAACTAACTCCTTTAATTAGAAAAAAAATACTATGAACATTTATTGGTGACTAGAAACCTCCTATGAACTTTTTGCATAAAAATGAAAAAAATAACTTGTTGACTTATGGTTTTCATGATTAGATAGGATATATAATAGAAAAAAGTATTATGATGTAACTTTGGAAAGAGAGATTAAATATAATTGTACTTTCAATTTCTGTGAAGTATATCAAAATCTACTGGTTTATATATTTCTTTTTAGTTTTTTTTTAACTTTTCTTTTCTTGCACTTTTTGCTTTCTCCTTGATTTAATTTTTTCTTTCTTACATTGTATTATTTTTTTATTTTTCTTAACAAGTTTTAATAACTATACATATAAAAGATTCAGGGGATAGTTTAAAAAAGTGGCAATAATAAGATTTTCTAACAACAGAATCTTCTTCAGTTCATGGTTTTGGTTTCTTGAGATCACAAGCAATATATAATTAACATGCAGTGAAATCTTAGACAATTAATATAAGAACCCAGATTAAAAGTAACAAACCATTCAAAATTGTCTTGAAAGACAATTAGAGAAATGTATAATATATAAATTATGCATTGGGAAAAATTATTTTTTTTCTTATTTGGGCAAACAGCAACTAAAGGAAACAGTAAATTACTGCTGAATCTTTTTCTGTCTGCTACCCAGAATGCTCTAGCCTCTTTGCAACTGCTTGTTTCACAGCAAGTTGTAATCTTCTAACCATATAATATAGTTCTTCTACCCTGCCATTATTACAGATTAAGCACACTATAATGTTTCCGTAAACTATATGTCATGCAGTCCATCTGTAGGCATATAGACATATACCTGTTATACAGACATACAGAGACAAACAAGGCTTATAGATGAGCCTAATAAATTCAACCAACCAAATCTTTAGCCAATTTAGATTGGTGCTATTCTTGCATCTGGCTACTTATTCATTTTGCCTTTAGGCCAATTGTGCATCTGGCTACTTCTGTTTCCCTACAGCGCTCGATGCTATACTTAGCAGGCATACTTCCTTAGCAATGGTAATTGCAACAGAAATTTTAGAAGTCAGAATCTAATTACCCTCGATTTTCAATTGACATTGCTTTTACACCAAAGTGCCCATATACTTAGTCATGCTTAATTACTAAAGTGATAAATGCTTAAATTTATATATATATCTGAAATCTTGCCATCTGTCAGAACAGGGGTTCTTTCAAGCACACAGAACAATTTTGCAGGCTATTACTGGCATTCCAGAAACACTATATGTCCTCTAAAGCATTTTCTTATCAATAGCAAGTATATAAAGAGTGTCCTTTAGCATTAAAACAAATTCTGGGAATCTTGCTTAACTTTGATTTAAATTAAACTTTATTTCAGTGGAGGTTGATTAATATACATAGATTCAAATTAGAGATATGCAAAGCTGAAATGTTATAGGGAAAGTTTCGTCTAAATATTTTCCTTAAATTTCTCTTGCAGTTTTATTCTGGTTTTTTTTAAATTTTTGGTTTATTTTTTATTTTATTTTTGAAGCTTTTTATTTTGTTTTGTCATAAGATACTGCTGATTTTTTTTCTTTTGAAAATTAATTGGCAGTGGCAGGAGATGTTTGAAAAAGATATTCAAATGCCATGTCTATACTTACAAAGATTGGAACTGTGCAAGCCATGGTATTCCCTGTGACATTCAATGTAAGCAAAAGTTGGACTTTACAGAAACAGAACAGGAAGAGTAGTGATGCCTTTGAATTTTGATGTTGGATAAGATTCTTACGAATACCATGGATGGGCAAGAAAACAAACAGATGGATCATTGAACAAATCAAAGCAGAGTTAAGGCACACTCAAGGCACAAATGGCTACGCTCATCCTATTTCAAACACATTGCGTGAAAACTTAGCTCCCTAGAGAAACTTCTAATGCTGGGAAAGTTGGAAGGAAAGAGAAGAAGAAGATGCCCAGTAGCAAGGTGGCTGGACTCATTTGCACTAAAAATTAGTGCACTAATCACAAACTTGAAAGAAAAGGTTGGAGATATACCATCATGAAGAAACTCTATGTGGTTGCTAAGAGTTGAAAATGACCTGCTGAAACATACTAAATCAAAGTAGATGTGGGCCACCTGCCATTTCCAAAGAGAAAAGACAATGGAATTACTTTATTTAAAAGGCTTTAGAACATGAGCGTAGCACTGTGATTCTGTTTGTGTGTTTGTGTATGGCATCTAAGTACTGCAAGCTGTTGTACAACTTTATACGTTTATTTTCAGAGAACTTCATTACTTCAGATACGAAGCAGAAAAGCTAGTTCAGAGGGACTGAACACTTATCACAATCTTCTTAAAAAAATATATCTTTTCACAAAGTACCTTGTGTAGTCACTTTGTGATTCCAGAAAAATATTTGTTTTTTCTCAGATCACACAGTTACTGTGCACCTTTCTTTTTTTTTCTTCAACAAAAATTTTTATTGGTTTTATTTTACATGGTGGCAAGGCCATCAATTAATCAAAACAAAATCATATTTGTACAATTCAAATTATTTCAATATAATTAACTCAGTTATACATATAACTAATCTATTATTATTTTAATATATCCTACTTCCCCTTAGGTCAATACTAGTAACTCTATTTCTATACTCCTCCCACC